>NC_133383.1:23702572-23887987 GCF_049309525.1 Garra rufa
ATCATGAATACGACACAGCTGCTGACCAATCAGAATTGAGGAATGGAACTAACCGTTTTATAAATATATATATATATATATATATATATATATATATATATATATATATATATATATATATATATATATATATAATCATTATAATTGTTTGTTGTATTTTTGATCCTAGTAATATACATATAAAAATGAAATTAGTCATTTCACAATCAATTTTAGATTTTTCATGCATATTTTTAAAAATATTTTTCACTGACCTAAAGATTTTGCACAGTAAAAAAAAATAACATTTTCTTCTGTGTATTTTGGAGTTTGTTGTTAAACTAGCAATGCTGTCCAATGGGACAGGGATTATTGATGCAACCAGCACCCAAGCGACTCAATAATCCTTTCAGAGAAGAAAGAGAAAAGCAAAGGTACAAAGATACACACACCTGTTCTTCCAAAAGAGGAGTGACAGAAAAAAATAAAAAATCAGGCCACTCCAGGCACAAGCTGCAACTCCTATTAATATTTACACATCAATCTCCAGCTCTCTAGCCTCCCAAAAACCTGTCCATATTTATACATGAGAGAAAACAGGTATTTTATGCAGCAATATCACGTTTAGAAAAAATAAATAAATGAATATAAAAACAGAGGACCAGAGCTGTTACTCACATGTGATTTCATCTATACAAACTCCGGCCGATCTAAATTGACAGAAGCGTGTAGCAGTTCCCTGAAAAACGGAAAAAGAAAAAAAAAAGCTTTAGTGTCTGTGAACAAATATAATAAGCACATAACATAATGCTCCCCGAAATGCCACATGAGTGTTGCTTCCTCTCTGCAGCTGTTGAGTGAAAAACCATTAATGGCACACAAGGCCGCGCAGCAGCCTGGAGTAACCTGTCATTTCACACAATGTTTACTTGCTGAGTCATAAGAGGAAGATTTTCTCCAACAGCTGAAGCATATATAGTACTTCAAAATCAGCTGAGGCATGCTCACATAAAATACCAGATGTACTGGGAACTGAAAAGGTCAATGCTATTGGAAGATAATTATTATTACAGAGTCTGGGAGCATTCGTTCTTATTGTGTGTCACTTTCATTTTTGCTTTTTTCTTGTTCATAACTGTGTTCAAAATGAGCTGAAAAGCTAAAACTGGCTGTTTAATGTTAGGTTCCAAATGTGACAACTATTCAAAAGTTTGGGATCTGTAAAATAAATAAATAAAATAAGTATCTTATTATCATCAAGGCTACATTTATTTGATCAGAATACAGTTTACTGTAATTATTGTGAAATATTACAATTTACAATAAATGTTTTCTGTTTTCAGTATATTTAAAAATGCAATTTCTTTCTGTGACGCAAAGCTGAATTTTTAGCATCAGTACTCCATTCTTTAGCGTCACACGATCCTTCAAAAATATTCTAACATGCGGATTTGCTGCTCAAGAAACATTTCTTATTATTATCAATGTTGAAAATAGTTAAGCTGGTTCATATTTTTGTAGAAGCCGTGATACTTTTGTCAGGATTCTCTGATAAAAAATATTAAAATAACAGAAATAGACATCTTTTGTGACATTCTAAAAGTTGGTAGCCTATCCTCATTTTTTTATTTTTTATTTAATGCATCCTTGCTGAATAAAAGAGGGGAAAAAACAGTCTATTCAGTGATCTGTTAAGAAATAAAGACAAACAATACAACACGCAGTCATTTCAAATAGTCCAGTCTCATTAAATATGTATATTTTAAAACAACACTGCCTCCCTCTGGTCATTCTAATTAGTAGTTTCCAATAATAAGGGGAAAAGAAATAGGCTACCCTAATTTAAATACGACCAATAACAGGATTAACTGCATATGCAAATTAATTAACTAGATTACTTTAGGCAGGGTGAAGCGTGAAATATGACCCACTGTGTCCCACAGTTTTGGAACGAGATGAGCTCATTAATGTGTTATTTGCTTTTTGTGACTTTGATTACCTCTCGAATGGTGTCTGCAAATGAGTCCTCGACGCTGAAAATGAAGGTAGCCTATTTGATTTTCAGTGTAGCGAAATGGCGAATCCATATTTTGATTTTGTCACGCATGCAGCCTAATTAAAATGATTGTTCGGTCACCGAAGGTCAGTTCTTGTAATATTACGGGCGTTTGGCGCAATGAGCTGGGCTCGACGATCCGACTGAAAGCAGAAGGGTCAGAGGTCAGAGGTGTGTATCAGACCGCGGTGGAGAGCACGCACGGCGCCGCCGGTTTACACCGCACTGCACGGATCATCGGGATGGCTGGTAATGGAACACAACCTACCGTTTCGTTCTCCGTGCTGTGGGAAAAAGGTAAAATACACTTAACTGGAAACTTGTTTTATATTTTTAGAACTTATTAATGTTACCACACTTCTTTTCAACAATACTTCCCTAGTTAGGGAAGACCTGTGTGTGAATGTAACACTGTTTGCTCTGTATGCCTCAGACTTTGATACACTATTTACATCTGAATACCTGCCACAAATTAATTGTGTAGTAATTTAGAATGTATCCTAGTACTGTTTAAATAAATACGAAGAGACCCCAAACAAGATATTTGTTTGGTTGTCATATTTCAGTGGGCAGATGTCACCAATGTACAGTTGTGGCCAAAAGTTTTGAGAATTACATAAATATTGGAAAAATGGCGCGCATCTGGGTAACTGACCAAATCGTGATGCAAGAGCAAACCCTCTAAATTTGAGGAAAACATTCCACGATTTTTCTCCATATAGCAGACTTTTATGGTGGCCAACGGTTTGAAGGTCCAGATTGCTGTCAATGAAGCTTCAAAGGGCTCTACACGATCTCAGCCGAGGAATTTTCTAAAAAAAAAACATAATGTATATACTTTTTAACCACAAATGCTCATCTTGCACTAGCTCTGCGTCTTCATGCGTCCATGCATGATTCTGTAATGTGTGAGGTTGGGCTAGTGCAAGATGAGGATTTGATTTATTTATGGAATAAATACATATTTATTGTTTTAAGAAAATGACCGATCGTTTCACTAGACAAGACCCTTATTCCTCGGTTGGGATCATGTAGAGCCCTTTAAAGCTGCAATGAAACAGCAATTTGGACCTTCAACCCATTGGCCACTACAGAAGTCCACTATACAAAAATCCTGGAATGTTTTCCTCAATTTCTTTTTGACTGAAGAAAGTAAGACATTAACATCTTTGACATGGGGAGTGAGTAAATTATCAGGTAATTTTTATTCTTGAAGTGAACTAATTCTTTAATGTCTGTTATTTTAAGTCTATGTACAGCATGAAATATGCATGTGCAAATATGCTCATTTTAATGTGGTTTCACACATTTTTGTCAGCTGTTAATGAAATAAAAAATGCTGTTAATATAACGGGCTTAATATGTAAGAATATATAAAGATTCGTGTTATTGTTTGTTTTCAAAATACCTCCCCATTTACTTTTTAAATCTAATTTGGTCAGCGCTGAATCTGTTTTCCATTAGTTTCTAATTAGTTACAACAATCACTGATATGAAAACATGCCAGCCAGTGGTAAATTAATGGTAGTTTTGTGTTGCATTAGAAAAGTTAAATTAATCGTGCAAAGTTTTGCCCTATAGCTTTGACACATTGAGTTCAGTTGAAAATTCCACCTCTTTTGTAGAATGTCCCTGGTGATACCCTTTAGAAAAATTTACCATGGTAACCAAACTGCTAAATTACCTTGCTTTTTTATTACTTAAGAAGTGTGGTTACTTTTAAATAGACATCAATGGAGAAAGCTTTTTGACAGCATTATAATGTAGCTACTGCATCTACCAGCAGAGTTTAAGGAATCAACACAGTTTCTCACTTCTTGCTAGTAACTGTGGCAATTTTATTTTGTATTTATTAATCTGGTCACCTCTGTATAATTATTTGTTGGGTTTGCTATAATTATGTGACAACAATTTCTGTTTATCTGCAGGTTCATGTTCTGCTTGGGTCGGTCAGTGTTTTATCTTGCATGATGGCGCACAAGTGCTGAAAACATTGTGGATGTTGCGCAGTGTAGCTGACAACCTGGCAGGTGACTGGGAAAGTACCAGGTAATCCGTGCTTAAATGCAAGGTTTTATTGGAAGTGTCTGTTGAATGTCTGATTCCATGTCCCCTTTTTGTATTCCAGGTTGGGAGAAGATCTTTTTTTCAAGACCTGAATTTCAAATTAACTATAATAAATTCAATGTCACTTAAATTCCTTGATGTTGATTTTTTTTTTTTTTTTTTTTTAAGGAGCTTGGGCTTGTAGTGTTTAAACCTGCTGAGACATTTAAAAAGCCTTGTATAAAACCCTCAAGCTTAATAAAAGACAGAACAAAAAAAGAAACCACTAAATGGTTTGTGACAGTCTTTATGCAGCTGATATTTTTTTCAATTCCAGGCTGGCACTACTTGTTTGAGCTTTTAATGCATCTATTCTAAGCATTGCTGGATGTAAAATTCCTTTTAAATGTGATTTTACTTCATATTAGCTTGCAGAGATGACTATATAAGTAAACCGTTATTATTTTAATTTCCTTACAGGAATAGTTATCCTAAAAATCTACATTTGCTGAACAGCCCATCCAAGATGTAGATGAGTTACTAATGGATCCTCTGCAGTGAATGGGTGGTGTCAGAATGAGAGTCCAAACGGCTGATAAAAGTGTAAAATAATCCAAAATGCTTCCAGAACAAAAAATTACAGATAATGTACTCACCCCTTTGTCATACAAGAAATTCATGTCTTTCTTCAGTCATAAAGATTTTTTTTTTTTTTTAGGAAAACATATAGGATTTTCTTCATATAATGGACTTATATGGTCCCCTGAGTTTGAACTTCCAAAATGCAGTTTAAAAGTGGCTTCAAACGATCCCAAATGCGGTTGTAAACTATCCCAGCCGAGGAAGAAAGGTCTTAATTTGCAAAACGATCTGTTATTTTCATAAAAAAAAAAAAAAACAATTTAAATACTTTTTAACCTCAGACGCTCATCTTGCGTTCCCTGAACTCTGTATAGTCTAAGTTAAGACAGTTAGGGTATGTCGTATTTTCTCCCTCAACTTCAAAAATCATTTCAAAACTATCCTACTCTCCTAAAAATAAAGGTGCTTCATAATGCCATAGAAGAACATTTTGTCTAAAGGGTTCCATAAAGAACTTTTTCATGTGAAGAAGCTTTCTGTTTCACAAAAGCTTTCTTTGTGGTGAAAGAAGGTTTTTCAGACTATGTAAAGGTAAGAAAGAGATGGTGTGTTTTTTTTTTTTTTTTTTTTTTTTTTTTTTTTTTTTTAAAAGAACCTTTTACTGAATGTTTCTTTGTGGAACCAAATATGGTTCTTCTATAGCATAGCTGTGAAGAACCTTTTAAAGCATTTTTATTTTTAAGAGTGAATATCGCTTTTTTTTTTTTTTTTTTTTTTTTTTTTTTTTTGTTCTGGAAGTGAACTTCTCTTTTAATGATGGATTTGTTTCTTACAAACATCTTTTTACTTCACATGATATTAATTGATGAATTGAAGTTATGTGGATTAGATTGTGGATTATTGTGATTTAAAAAAAAAATGTATTACCAGTTTGAACTGAACTCTGACGGCACCCATTTACGGCAGCAAGTGATGCAAAATTTCTCCCAAATCTGTTGTGATGTAGAGACCGTCTTTTCTAAATCTTACATAAGCTGAGCCCGAGCACATTTCCAGCCTTTTTTTATTTTTATTTTTGGATGAGCCTTTTTTTTTTTTTTTTTTTTTTTTTTTAAGTGCAACTCCTGCACTCTTAAGCACCCCGACCAGCTCCAGCAATGTGGTGGTGATTCTAGTGTTTCAAAAATGGAATTAAAAATGCAGCACCAAACAGAATTGAGAAATTGGTTTCTCGAGCACCGGCTCCCTTCGGCCACCCAAACCTCCAACTTATCTGCAGGTAGTTTTGTGCAGTTTAAATTATGCATGGTCTTGTCATGGCAGTTACAAATGCTGCTTGGAGATGGGAAAACTAGGTGAAAAAAAAATCATCCAGTTTACACAGTGGGAGAATATACAATGACTTCTACTACTGTTCGGTTTTTCCAACCTTTCTCCACAGGCCACCTTCTCCTAACTGATCTAACCAGAGCTGGGCAACCCACCCAGAACCTTCAACTTCAGCATTTGAGAAGGTTATATAAGCTATTTTATTGAGAAAAAATTTCTCCCCTTTTTTTTTTTTTTTTTTTATCTTATATGTAAGTGCATTGTGGTTTGACAGTTTTGCTCTTAATGGATGATTCCATAAGCGTAATATTCACAATTGCATTACTTTATGCATGTTTAGACAGTGTGATAATGAGGATCCAGTTACTTTAATGGCCTAATGAACTCATTTCTACACACCTTTGGTTCTGTCTCTTTCACATGAATGGTTCTGCAGCCTATTAGTCAAGAGCTGTAAGGCCTTCGGTGTTGCACATGGCTTAAAACAGCTATCACCATATTCCCATTGAGAACGGCGTGCTTAGGGTGATGCGCTCTGATGGATCTGGGCCGAAACCATTGCTATATATACCCACAAAATAGGCAGATTTTAAACTGCAGTTAGTATGTAAAAGTCTCTTAGTTGAATAAGTCCCAAAAAGGGGCCTAATGTAGCCAATTAATCACTGTATTCTTCAGGCAAGAGACTTCATGAGCATATTAAGTACATAGGTTCTTTGGTGGCTGGTTATAGATGAGATATGCCAGATATTAAGGCACACGCATTAAATTTCAGTAGAATCTTATTGTGCTTATCAGTAGGGTATGCTAAATAAACTATCTGGTAGGGCAAGAATGGTTCGTAAAATGTTTTCTTTAAATAATTACATGAGCTAAGTCACAAATCTTGTTGCACATCCGAGCTCAAGTAAACCACTGGGTAAGATCATCTATAATAAATCTATAGCCAAGGGTATGTACACAAACAAGATAAAATTAAAGTTTTTTTTTTTTTGTGTGTGTGTGTGTGTGTGCGGTAAAACTCCAATGAGTTAACTCGTAACATTTGAGGAATCCGATTGCCTTAAACCATTTAAGTTTAAAAAACAATTTTGTGAGTGTAAACTTATTCCACTTGAGTCCACAAAAAGAGAACTTTTCTTCATATTAAATTATCTCCCGCTATATTAATCTTGTGCCCAAACACAAAATAACACTTAATTTCAACATTTACTCTCCTATAATAATCTGAAGCAAGCCATGCTGGGAAAATGAAATCTGCCACAACTCATTCAGTTCTGTTTTTATATTATCAGTTATTGAGTTCTTTTTTACTAAGTACACTTAATTTCAGTAGTAATTGCATAAAATTATCTGGTTTTATTTGGCAAAGTTGACTGTTACAGTGTATTATTGCTATAAATATTACAATTTGAGCTGGTTATTTTAACACCTTGTCATGACCAATATTAAGATTCAATATTTAAGTGTAAAAGGATGAATCTTAAAAAGGATAGTTCACCCAAAAATGTAAATTGTCATTAATTACTTACCCTCATGTTGCTCCAAACCCGTAAGACCTTCGTTCATCTTTGGAGCACAAATTAAGATATTTTTGATGAAATCCGATAGCTTTCTGACCCTGCATAGACAGCATTGCAACTGACACATTTAAAGGGATAGTTCAGCCAAAAATGAAAATTTGATGTTTATTTGCTTATCCCCAGGGCATCCAAGATGTAGGTGACTTTGTTTCCTCAGCAGAACACAAACAAAGATTTTTAACGAAAACCGGTGCAGTCTGCCAGCCAAATAATAGAGGTGGATGGGCACCAAACCTTTAAAAGTAAACAAAAACATACGGCGTTTGCGTATTCTACGCCAGAGCGCGTTCACATGTCACGAGCCGGATGCAAAAGTTGCGCTCAGGACAGATGGACGTGGCTGTGTATCAAAGGTAAAAAATTATATAAATACTGTTCAGTTTCTCACAAAAACCGATCGTTTCGTGTCTTAGGACATTAATGTATCATCACGAGCCGCAGGGTGTAATTTGGATTTGTCTGTGCATGTTTTTGTTTACTTTTAAAGGTTTGGTGCCCATCCATTCATATTATTTGGCTGCCAGACTGCACTGGTTTTCATTAAAAATCTTCGTTTGTGTTCTGCTGAGGAAACAAAGTCACCTACATCTTGGATGCCCTCGGGGTAAGCAGATACACATCAAATTTTCATTTTTGGGTGAACTATCCCTTTAAGGCAGTAAGGTAGTAAGGACATTGTTAAAATAGTCCATGTGACATCAGTGATTCAACCATAATTTTATGAAGCCACAAGAATACTTTTTGGGCAAAAAGAAAACAAAGATAATGACTTTATTCAACAATTTCTTCTATTTTGTGTAAATCTCAGTCAGAACCAAGTGTGCCACACAAGCAATGAAAAGTGAAGCCAAAATGTTTTGATTGACCACAGGTGGCTGCTCCCAATATAGGTCATAAACCCCTTCCATGTAATCTAATTGGATGTGAGACAAACTAATCAAATTACACTTCAAATTATTTTTTTGACCACAGGTGGCTGCTCCCAATATAGGTCATAAACCCCTTCCATGTAATCTAATTGGATGTGAGACAAACTAATCAAATTACACTTCAAATTATTTTTTTCCAAAGATTTTTTAGGTAATTCTTATCATGGTGATGTATGTTCCAAGTGTTCGTTTTTCTAACAAGTTTGCTTTTTCTAAGTTATCTGATGATATAAAAATAGGCTCGTTTGAGATGCGCCTAGCCTCGCCTGAAATGTAGGAGTAGGCGGCTGCAGTGAAAGGAGGAGTGAAATAAGCGCAGTCAAGACGGACAGTTCTGAGCTCTGGAAGCGGAACAGATACCTACGAGATCAAAGGCGGATATCGCGTTATTCACACTCATGTGCTGTGGTGCTGATAAACATGATATAATTTCAGCTTTGTTGCTTTTATATAAAAATAAATATGATATAAGACACTCAAAGTGCTTGCTATTTAATTCCATACGAAATGCGTATTTATCATCCACTTTTTACTTTAATACAAATCTGTATTTTAGATTTTTATAGTAATATGACAACAATCACAAATCACACACAGAGATCGCACTGTCATAGTGTTTGGGAATATTCATGCATAATTTAAACACATAACCACATGATATTAAATTAAAAAATAAATCATTTTAGAAAAGAACGCAACATCACAGTTGTTTGAATCAATGAGCTTTAAGCTGTGACGTCAGCCAGTCGTTTCCCATGGTGCTTTTGGTCAGCGCAGTCGGTGGAGAGCACCTGCGCCCGACTGCGCAATCCGACAAGGCCGCCTCGCCGTCGCGAGAGTTTTTTGGCACACGTCAGCATGGTGTCAGAGCAAGTCGGACATAACTCGGACACTTTTCTAACCGGCATGCATCTTGCGTTGGTCACCGGTGATCGATTCTGCGCAGATTTTGCTCATCTCAAACAAGCCTAATGTAGTGTTGTGACACATGTGTGGCGGGAGGAGCAAACGACAGACACAGTGGGTGTGGCGTCAGGCCTCGGAGAGGCTTTTATTAAACAGAAAATGAAAGAAAACAAGTGTCCAAGGGGTTAAAAGTGTCCAAAATAAACAGGGGGTCTGGTGTCCTCGAGTGCTGGGGTTCCGTGAAGGAAGGGCAGTGTTCGATAGAGAAGGGTCCAAGAAAGGGGTGGAGTCCGGCGGCCGCACGCGCTCCCCACTCAGGTCCGGGGCGTGAGGGGTGGCGGCTTCCTCAGCGGCATCTTCCTCCTCCGACTACGCGGCACTTCTGGGGGATGAAACGGCCCGGCATCCTGGCCCGTCAGCCGTAACAGGTGCGGTCCTCGTCCGGACCGCGGGTCCGGCAGCACATCTTCCTGGCGGCGCTGGTTCCCTCTTCACCCCTTCCTGGACCTGCGAGGACACCAGCGTGCATGCACGAGGGAGAGACCGGTCTCCTGAGGAGAGGTGCGCTCGGCATTTAAACGGCGGCGGTGATGGGGCTTCATTCCATTCAGGTGCTCCAGCCCGGGATGTTTCCGCGCCCCTCCTCTCCCATACACTCCCACTCCTGTCGGGAGCCTGGAGAAGGGCGGTGAATAAGGGACGGTGGTGATGATAATTAGCGGGGAGGCAGCCGACTCATCACACATGATTGTGATCCTGCGATTGGGTCTGCGGGAGTCTGGGTGGGACTTTGAAACCACAGCCCCATCTCACGATCACTACTGCGCAAACTCTAGCTTTGACATAATTACATATTTCACAAGATGACAGCAGCCATACTGAGAATGTGGAGACACATTTTTTTTTTTTTTTTTACAGTCTATCTATGGTCAGAATGGCAACTGACACAGAAGAGAATAAATTGTTGAATAAAGCTATTTTAATTTTCTTTGCACACACAAAAAAAATGTTCATCCAAAGATGCAAATTTAACTTCTGCGCAAAACTGGAATATTGCATAAAACATTTGCGAAATAAAGCACTATTTACATCCAACGAGCCAAAGAGAACAAAATCGTCACTTCGTGATAAACTGGCACTAAACATCACTAAGAAAGGTAGGAGAAGCCACTGAATATAATCATTTTTATATCACTTGCGTCTCAGAGCGAGCAGATGAAATGCAGTCACTGCTTTCGGTGGAATTTTTGGGAATGCAGTTGTGTAAGACAATTATAAACAGAATAACAAAATTGCATTTCAAAAAAGTTTCTATGAGTGAAATAAGGCCCCGTTTACACGAAGGGAAGACGCAGATGTTTCCCTGCGGTTTGGCCTCTCATTTACACGAAACCCCCGTTTTTATCACAGAAAACGATTATTTCTAAAAACTCCGGCCAAAGTGGATAAATTTGAAAACGCCGTTTTCACCTTGTAGAGTGGACTGTGAAAACGGAGCTTTTGAAAACGATGACGCATATTTATAGTCATGTGTCGCATTTTGTACCAATAGATGTCTATGTTTACACCAGTAATTGTGTCTGTGCTATTCACTGTCACACTGCTGCTTAAGAGATTTACCTTGTACACTCTTCAGATTACAGTCCTAAAATGATGACAGAAAATTTACTCACAGTTGCTGTCCTGCAAAACATGACGACAACTGCTTTTCAGATAAAATATGAATGAGCGTGATATAGACGCGTCAGTGGATGATGAGATATTTCCGTAAATTATCCCGCCAGAAGAATTGTGTGAAAACTTATTACGTCTGTATAATTTTGGAGGCTTTACGCATGCGCAGTAAGGCGAATTTGATGTTTTCCTACGTTTCAGTGTGGATGAGAAACTTTAGGAAAACGCTTGGAAACGCCAGTGTGGACGGAGAGCGTTTTAAAATGAAAACTCTGTTTTCAAATGTATCCGGATTAATGTAAACGTAGCCTTAGTATTCGATCCCTTATCAATTAGCAAGATTTCTGGCTTCCAGGTGTCTTTTATTCAGGTAATGAGCTGAGATTAGGAGCACTCTCTTAAAGGGAGTGCTCCTAATCTCAGCTTGTTACCTGTATAAAAGACACCTGTCCACAGAAGCAAGCAATCAGTCGGATTCCAAACTCTCCACAATGGCCAAGACCAAAGAGCTGTCCAAGGATGTCAGGGACAAGATTGTAAATCTACACAATGCTGGAATGGGCTACAAGACCATCGGCAAGCAGCTTGGTTAGAAGGTGACAACAGTTGATGTGATTATTCACAAATGGAAAAAACACAAAATAACTGTCAATCTCCCTCGGTCAAATATGTAGTTTTAATGATCATGAGAATGTTGTGGAATCAGCCCAGAACTACACCGGAGGATCTTGCCAATGATCTCAAGGCATAGTCACCAAGAAAACAATTGGTAACACTACGCTATGAAGGACTGAAATCCTGCAGCGCCAGCAAGGTCCTCCTGCTCAAGAATCACATGTACAGGCCCGTCTGAAGTTTGCCAATAAACATCTAATGGTTCAGAGGAGAACTGGGTGAAAGTGTTGTGTTCAGATGAGACCAAAATCGAGCTCTTTGGCATCAACTCATCTCGCCATGTTTGGAGGAGGAGGAATGCTGCCTATGACCCCAAGAACACCATCCCCACCGTCAAACATGGAGGTGGGAACATTATGCTTTGGGGGAGTTTTTCTGCTAAGGGGACAGGACAACTACACCACATCAAAGGGATGATGGACAGTGCCATGTACCGTCAGGGCCAGGGCATTGAAAATGGGTCGTGGATGGGTATGACCCAAAACACACTGCCAAGTCAACAAAGGAGTGGCTCAAGAAGAAGCACATTAAGGTCCTGGAGTGGCCTAGCCAGTCTCCAGACCTTAATCCCATTTAAAATCTGTGGAGGGAGCTGAAGGTTCGAGTCGCCAAACGTCAGCCTTGAGATCTTAATGACTTGGAGAGGATCTGCAAAGAGGAGTGGGACAAAATCCCTCCTGAGATGGTGGCCAACTACAAAAAAATGTCTGACCTCTGTGATTGCCAACAAGGGTTTTGGCAACAAGGGTCATGGTTTACTCATTAAAATGCAAATCAATTTAAACTTTTTTGAAATGTGTTTTTCTTTTTTGGTTGTGATTCTGTCTCTCACTGTTCAAATAAACCTACCACTAAAATTATAGACTGATAATTTCTTTGTCAGTGAGCAAACATACAAAATGAGCAAGGGATCAAATTTTTTTTTCCCTCACTTTAAATTAGTATAGGATATTTAACTACAAATAGTAAATAGTATTAAATAGTAAATTAAAAAAAAATACTATTAGTAAATGAAGTATAAATATTAATATGTAATTTACTGTTTAATAAAATATACAATCATTTTTAACCAATATAACACCAAAATATTGTGCATCCATAGCTGGAGCTGTTGTTTTGTTGGAAAAGTTTGCACTGACCTTCATACACCCCTTTCACATTACTGTCCCTGTCAGAATCATCATTTCTTCTACACGGGCATTTGTAGTAGAAGTATTGACTTTTAAATGACAGCTCCGAGAAGGAGAGGTTTTGCTGAATGTGTTTGGAGATTATTGTTTGTAACCAGAGTGATTCATTCCACCACAGGAGTCATTTGACATTGTGACTCTGATTATCAGAGGAAGCACTTATTTTATATATAAGTACTGTGATTAAGGACAGGTGGATGCTTAAATAACAAGAACATTTCATTTTCCATTTTAAAAGGTGCCCAGTATTTTAAAATCGTCGAATTGAAAATGTCAAGAAATGTGAGATGACAAATTGCATTTCTTTATAATATTTCAATGCATTCTGCTTTGAATACAAAAAAAAACAAAAAAAAACAAGAAGGACTGAAGGCATACTGTCTGATTCTTTAGTAACTGTGAGACACGTGGGAGTAAAATGCATTCAGTATAGAAAATCTGAGGACATACGCTTACAATCCATCATTCAGACCATTTATCCAAGCAGAAGCTTTCAGCTCTCCAACCAAATTTGCAGCAGAGTTTGACTTGTCATAAAGATTTTCCGTGACTGTCAGCTCCTCAGACCGTCTCGTCTCAAATCATTAATTCTGTCACATGTCTAGGTTCTGTCATGTAACACGATTTGGTTTTGTTCCAGATTCTTTCTAATTAGGTTTTTGCCCCTGGATCTCAGGATATAAGAAAGAGGTGATCTGTTTAATAAAGATGTAGCAGAATCTGATTTACCTGCATTTCCTATCTTCCGCATATCAACCTCTCCCTGGAGATCTTCGAGTCTTTGAACCAGACTCATCCTCCAGAAGATGCTTCCATCATTCAGGGTTCCTTTGAGCTGAAAACAGAGCGAAATTATTTTTGGAAGATAAACTAACAATACCAAAATGCCTTGAGGATGACAAATGCTTGCAGGCAGGTGTCTCCCTAAATATTCACAGCTTGGAGAAAATGCCTGACGTTTACTTGTGTTCTGTCTCCTCAGACTGTCACTATAACAAGCTTCTGTCTTGTCATTGGAGTTGGCCTTCTCATCCAGAGCGTTCAGCTCCTGCTTTACCAAAATTAAATGTTTATAGGATGACTTTTGACTGTGATGTATAAAAAATAATAAAACCAACCTCAAGCTGCTACATCAGTGCTTGCTTTTGTCCATTGTTGGAATGAGTAATATCACACGAGAACTTCGCCTCAGGCTAGTTCACCTCAGATGGCAGGTTCACAGTTTGCTGTCGCTGGAGACCTCACATGGACAGGCCACACGGCCGGCATGTTCACTGTCTGACTCTAGATTTGAAGCAGATTGGAAAGAACAGCCTGAGAGAGAGTAATCTAATGGAACAGTACGTCACAGTCTATTAGCGTACAAGTATGATAGCTCGGTTGTATTATACTTCACCGAGCAGCCGAGTTGTCTTTTAGTGCTGCGGGGCTTTGCTGGAGTATTTGAATTGTGTTCTGTGCTACATACTGGTACATTTATTCTACCTTAATATTTGTTGAATCTTCGCTGGTACCTTGTTATAGAGTTTCATGCATTTTGGTTCCTGAGGGCTTTCACATTTATAGTAAGATCCATCATTACTGCCTGAACTTTGATAGCGTTGGACCTGATCCTCGGGGCATCTGTTCACACATTCTCAGCTGAAATTTTAAGCTCTTAAAACATTTTTTTAAGTGCTCCCCCTCAAGCAAACTCAACATCCTTCACTTGCTCTCGCCCAGTGCTTTTCTCGCTTGCGGTCAGTCTTTTATCCTGAATATAAAGTAAACGAATTGACTAATTTCAAAAGACTGAACCATAGGGAGAACAAGTAAAAAATGGATTTTTGCATTTTCTCAAGAGAACTGCTGCTTGCCAACTTTTCAGTTAGATTACTGTTAAACTATAAGTTTGGGGTCAGTTTTTTAAAATTAACTAAATCTTTTGTTCAGCAAGGATGCATTAAATTGATTAAAAGTCATAGTAAAGACATTTTAAAATGTTACAGAAATTCTTTAAAAAAAATGCAGTTATTTTGAGCAGTCTATTCATCTATAATATCTTGAAAAAAGCATTAAATTGATTAAAAGTGACAGTGAAGACATTTTGTTACAAAAATTCTACTTAAGAAAGTGCTGTTCTTTTAAGTGTTCTATTAATAAATACTTAAAAAAAAGCATTAAATTGATTAAAAGTGACAGTGAAGACATTTTATAATGTTACAAAAATTCTACTTAAGAAAATGCAGTTCTTTTAAGCATTCTATTTATCAATGAAATCCTGGGAGAAAAAAGTAAAAACATTGTTACAAAAATTATTTAAAATTTGTTTCATTTAAGCATTCTATTCATCAATAAAATCTTTAAAAAAAAATGAATAAAAGTGACAGTGAAGATGTAACTGTTGCCTGTAGAAGGAGACGCATGAAGACTAAATGCAATGACAAATCTTTTAATAATATCCACAATAGGCAAATCCACACATGGAGGGCTAGAAGACGCACATGAACATAACCTTGGGATCGGACAATGAACACTGAACTGAAACCAACTTATAAAGACAGGTGGTTACAATGAACTAATTAAACACAGGTGATACAAGGCAACTAATCACACATGACTAGAACAGGAAGGACCAAATATGGGCAACAGAGGGAGAAACGACATGAATAGTCCAAAGGGGTGTGACATTACTTTTAAAAAACGTTGCAACCTCTGGCAGGCGCGACCTCGCACCATAGAAAAAGGAATAGATACCCGGGAGGATGATCAACAAAGTCCAGGGTGGAGCAGATGGAGGGAGGAGCCATGGAGGAGACAGAAGGGTCTAGGGTGGATCAGACGGAGGGAGAACAAAGAAGGGACCCGGAGCAGGAGGAGTGATGATACCATGATGGTAGCCCACAGCAGAGCCAATGGAGGGAGGAGCCATGGCGGAGGAAGTGCTGATGACTCCAGGGGGGGGCAACCGATGGAGGCAAAACAGATTGAGGTGGAGCCTGAGGCGGAGACAGATAGCCAATGATCTTGGGCAACACAGAGGATCCGGAGGGTCAAGGCGGAGCCCAAGGCTCTGGCGACCGAGGCGGAGCGACGGAGAACTGAGGTGGAGCCGGAGGGACGAGCCCAATGGAGCGAAGAGGTGCAGTCAGAGGATTGGAGTCCTGAGGCGATGGTGGGACGACAACCGACCAAGGCGGAACCGGAGGGACGAGGGAGCCCGGTGGAGATGAGGGAGCTGGGGTAGAGTCCGGGACTCTGAGGCTGGAGGTGAAGACGAGGAATCCTCCAGCCATGATGCTGATGGAGACTGGCAGACCAGCGGCGAGCCCACCACACAGATGGTGCAATGAGGGTAAGCAGAGGGGCTGCCATGAGACCAGTGGCAGAGCTGAGACAGTTCAGGGCAGGCAGGGTGGTTTAGGGTAAGCAGAGGAGTTCACATGATGGAGGCAGTAGAGGATGCATGTCTACATCCTCATGGAAATGGATCAAGTCTTGTTCCACATATGACAGTCCCACATCCAGACTTTGCTCACCCTCAGCAGCGGTGCAGTGGGCGGTGCTTTCCTCAGCACCCTCACATTCCGCTGAAACTTTCACTGTCGCATTCAATGTGGCCGGCTCTCGCACCTGGTTGGACGGGATAGGCTCAGGCTCTGTGGCGATCTTCCGTGCTGTCGCGTTTGGCTCTGGCTCTTCGTCCGTGGTGCTCCGAGAGTCGGGGTGGTGGTTGGCTGGGCTCTGCGTATTGAGTGGGGCTGGTGTCCATAATATCCACAGTATCTGAAGAACTGCAGGACACCAGCACCCACTCAACATATGCGGCGAGGCTCTTCCGATCATCTGTAACGGTCGTGTGTAGAAGGAGGCGCACAAAGACAAAATGCAATGACAAATCTTTTAATAATATCCACAATAGGCAAATCCACACATGAAGGGCTAGAAGACACACACAGACATAACCTTGGGATCGGACAATGAACACTGAACTGAAACCAACTTATAAAGACAGAATAATGATACAAGGACAGGTGATTACAATGAACTAGTTAAACACAGGTGATACAAGGCAACAAGGACAGGAACAAGAAGGACCAAATATGGGCAACAGAGGGAGAAACCAACATGAATAGTCCAAAGGGGTGTGACAGAAGACAATGTATAATATTACAAAAATTCTACTTAAAAAATGTTGTTCTTTTAAGCGTTCTATTCATCAATGAAATCCTGAAAAAAGCATTAAATTGATTAAAAGTTACAGTGAAGACATTTTATAATGTTACAAAAATTCTATTAAAAAAAAGGCTGTTCTTTTAAGCATTCTATTCATCAATGAAATCTTGGGGGGAAAATTTATTGATTAAAAGTGACTGTGAAGACATTTTATGTCACAAAATTCTACTTAAAAAATGCTGTTTTTTTAAGTGTTCTATTCATCGATAAAATCCTGAAAAAAGCATTTAACTGATTAAAAGTGACAAATATTTTATAATGTTACAAAAAAAATTTGAACGTTCTGTTCATCAAAAAAATCTTGAAGAAGAAAAACTGAATCACAGTTTCCACAAAAAACAAATGTTTTCAACATTGATACAAATATTAAATGTTATTTGAGCAGCAAATGAGTTTGAAATTAAATTAAACAAAAAACTAGTTAAAGTATTTCAAGACAAAAACTAAAACTGAAATAAATAATTTAAGGCTAAACAGAATAAAATAAAAAATAAAAAAAATTACAAAAGTAAACAAAAAATGTAACTATAAAAATAAATATTTTTCTTAATTAAAATATTAAGAAATACTATAATAACAGATACTAAAATCACTGGTCGGTAATAATACCCTTTTTTTCTCAATAAGCTGCATGAATTAAAGGGAATTATTACTCACCCTCATGTTGTTCCTCATGCGGTTTTGGAATGGTTTTGTGAGTAATTAATGACATTTCAGTTTTCATTTTTGAGTGAACTTTCCCTTTAAGTATCACTTTTGTCCATAGCTCAAACAAATATACATGTTTGTGTAAAGAAAATAGATTTAACAATGATGGCACAGGATGAGTACTCACCTGCATTTTCTTCAGCTTTTCCATTTTCCACAGTTTGATTTTAACCTTTGAATCATTCAGCTGTGTGGTGTGGTCAGCCAGCTGGCTCTCTCTGACCCACCAGCTTGGGTCCAGACCTCACACCTTTGTCCTCTGACCTAGCCGGCCCCTTTGCTGCACCACCTGCCCCACTATCATGGACTGCTGCCACGTCCAGCTTTCAATAACGCATCTATCTTACTTGGCTTTCCAGAAACTTCCCCTGGAGTCGTTATTAGCCTTCTGACCCTCATCTACGGCCCAGGTGTTGATTTTGCTCCTTGATGCTTCTGAAGAAGTGCAACTTGAAATCTTGTTTAATGGCTTTGTTTTGATTCACGCTGCCGTTTGAAATGGTACCAGGTGAGTTGGCTTAAACTCCTCTCACTGTTAGAGGTACAGTCCAGGTCCCACCGCGCACAGCAACACCTCATTTTCCGACCAGATGGATAATCATCTCGGAAGAGCGACAAGAGGGTCACCTCTCATTTATACAAATACACACTTCATAAGTATTCAAACTGTCATTTCATACAGTGTTTGAGTATTTAGGCTAAAAACTTAGGCAGATTTAAATCTTCAGCTGGTGTCAAGGTGATTTTTATTTTTAGGATGCAAGTTCATGCATGACATGTTTTGCTTGAAGTGCCTTTTTTATGTTCAAATGAATGCCACTTGATTTGATATTTTGTTATTTAATGCACTGAAAACGTTTTAAGTGTGGCTTAAGTGTTTAGGTGCATTTTGGTGTCACCTTTCTCTCATGGCTGCCCTCTCTGACAGTTTTAAATGCAACTCTTCAATGTCAGGGTCTCGCACAAGAGGCTTTTATGTTGTTGTTTAGATGAAAATGTTTCCCCACCTTTTTCACCCTAAAAATAAACACTCATGCTTCTCAACTGAGCAGAGATAGTACTCCTGATAAGCTACTCCTAAATGTAATGTAGAAACTTTCAATTGAAGCTGTGAAGCTGCCTTTGCAATGATTTTTACTGTAAAAAGCGCAATAGACATAAACATGAACTTAATTAAATTTAGTTGTGTAGCTCCTACACTGTTCTGGCCTCTTCTTTCTATTGTGCTTGTTTTATTTATTCACTGTTAGTTTTAGTTAGTTAGTTGTGGCCCTACACTATGTCTTCTCCTTAATTATTTATTTAGTTTTAGTTTTCCCCATACACTGTTTCTAGACTTTTACTAATTTATTGTTAGCTAGTTTTTCCTCTGCAGTGTTCTGGTCTCTTCTCTTTCATTTGTATTTGGCCGGCTAGTTAGTTAGTTATGGCCCTACAGTGTTTCCTGTCTTCTTCTTAATTATTTATTTAGTTTTCCTCATACATTGTTTCTAGTCTTTATTTATTTATTGTTGGTTAGTTAGATAATTAGATAGTTGTTCTACTGCACTTCTCCGGTCTCTCCTCTTTTCTTTGTATTTGGTTGGTTAGTTAGTTAGTTGTTGTTCTGCATTGTTCTGGTCTCTTATCTTTCCTTTTTAGTTAGTTTTAGATGGTTAGCTGTACCCTGGAAATCTAGAGGTCTCGCGAGAGCACAATTTGAATTGTCTCTGCAAGACACTCTGGCATCGAGCAATGATGCACGTTACTGCATTACGTAAGCAGTTCTGTTTAATCTATCAGTTAGCTCCGCTGGTAGCTAAGTGTACGGGGCTTAGTGAAAACTTAGTGATTGGTCGTGGCATTATCCAATTGCATGCAGTGAGAGTTTCAAATGCATGCATGGTGCCGCCCCTCGAGTTAGGCCCTTTTCATTGCTCGATGCCAGACCCTTGATCTTAATAGATTAGGGTCTGGATTTTTTCCAGGCTAGGTTAGCTGTGGCCCCACACTGTTTCTTGTCTTCTCTTAAATTATTTATTTATTTTTAGTTAGTTGTTCTAGACATTATTTATTGTTAGTTAGTTGTTCCTTTGTGCTGTTCGAGTCTCTTCTCTTTCCTTTGTATTTGATCAGTTAGTTAGTTGTTAATTCCTTTGTATTTGGTTAGTTAGTTAATTAGCTCTTAATAGTCTTTATGAATTTAGTGTTGGCTTTAGTTAGCTAGCTAGTTAGATAGTTGTTCTACTGCACTTTTCTGGTCACTTCTCTTTTCTTTGTATTTGGTTAGTTAGATGTTCTTCTGCATTGTTCTGGTCTCTTCTCTTTCTTTTTTAGTTAGTTAGTTATAGATGGTTAGTTGTGGCCCCACATGATTTCCTGTCTCCTCTTTAATTATTTATTTATTGTTAGTTAGTTAGTTGTTCCTTTGTGCTGTTCGGGTCTCTTCTTTTTCCTTTGTATTTGGTTAGTTAGTTAGTTAGTTAGTTAGTTAGTTAGTTGTGGCCCTACACTGTTTCCTGCCTCCTCTTTAATTATTTATTTAGTTTTAGTTGGTTGTCCCTATACACTCTTAATAGTCTTTATGAATTTAGTGTTGTTAGTTAGTTAGCTAGCTAGTTAGATAGTTGTTCTACTGCACTTTTCTGGTCACTTCTCTTTTCTTTGTATTTGGTTAGTTAGTTGTTCTTCTGCATTGTTCTGGTCTCTTCTCTTTCCTTTTAGTTAGTTAGTTATAGATGGTTAGTTGTGGTCCCACATTATCTCCTGTCTCCTCTTTAATTATTTATTTATTTATTGTTAGTTAGTTGTTCCTTTGTACTGGTCTGGTATCTTCTTTTTTCCTTTGTATTTGGTTAGTTAGTTAGTTAGTTAGTTAGTTAGTTAGTTAGTTAGTTAGTAGTGATGGGAAGTTCGGATCATTTTACCGATTCGGATCTTTGAGTCTCGTTCAGCAAAATGAACGAATCTTTTTTCGAGTCATTTCGTTCATTTCGTTCATTTTACCAAAATATAATTAAAAAGCTATGTGTTACTTCCATAACACATGTACTGTTATAATTGTTGTAATACTATTAGAAAAAGAAAAGTTTAATTCATTGTTTACCTGGGTCTTCAGTCTATGATTAGCTCCCTCACTTCTATCTGTACAGGTTTGAGTCATTCGTTCATCACGTGACAGCCCCATACGCTTTACTTATGCTGCCTGAGCCGGAAACAGAATTGATTAGTTCATTTCTCGAGTCTTCGGGTTCGAGTCGTTCGTTCATCACGTGACAGCCCCATACTCTTTACTTATGCTGCCTGAGCCGGAAACAGAATTGATTAGTTCATTTCTCGAGTCTTCGGGTTCGAGTCGTTCGTTCATCACGTGACAGCCCCATACGCTTTACTTATGCTGCCTGAGCCGGAAACAGAATTGATTAGTTCATTTCTCGAGTCTTCGGGTTCGAGTCGTTCGTTCATCACGTGACAGCCCCATACTCTTTACTTATGCTGCCTGAGCCGGAAACAGAATTGATTAGTTCATTTCTCGAGTCTTCGGGTTCGAGTCGTTCGTTCATCACGTGACAGCCCCATACGCTTTACTTATGCTGCCTGAGCCGGAAACAGAATTGATTAGTTCATCTCTCGAGTCTTCGGGTTCGAGTCGTTCGTTCATAGTTGCGCAATTGTGCATGCGCGACTGAACGAATCACTCCCCGAGACGGCTCGTTCTTCCCGAGTCACATTAAAGATTCGTTCAAAATGAACGAATCGTTCAAGAACGACCCATCACTATTAGTTAGTTAGTTTTAGTTAATTGTGGCCCTACACTGTTTCCTGCCTCGTCTTTAATTATTTATTTAGTTTTAGTTAGTTGTCCCTATAAACTCTTAATAGTCTTTATGAATTTAGTGTTGGTTAGTTAGTTAGCTAGCTAGTTAGATAGTTGTTCTACTGCACTTTTCTGGTCACTTCTCTTTTCTTTGTATTTGGTTAGTTGTTCTTCTGCATTGTTCTGGTCTTGTCTCTTTCCTTTTTAGTTAGTTATAGATGGTTAGTTGTGGTCCCACATTATTTCCTGTCTCCTCTTTAATTATTTATTTATCTATTGTTAGTTAGTTAGTTAGTTGTTCCTTTGTACTGGTCTGGTCTCTTCTTTTTCCTTTGTATTTGGTTAGTTAGTTAGTTAGTTTTAGTTAATCGTGGCCCTACACTGTTTCCTGCCTCGTCTTTAATTATTTATTTAGTTTTAGTTAGTTGTCCCTATAAACTCTTAATAGTCTTTATGAATTTATTGTTGGTTAGTTAGTTAGCTAGCTAGTTAGATAGTTATTCTACTGCACTTTTCTGGTCACTTCTCTTTTCTTTGTAATTGGTTAGTTAGTTGCTCTTCTGCATTGTTCTGGTCTCTTCTCTTTCCTTTTTAGTTAGTTAGATTTAGATGGTTAGTTGTGGCCCCACACTGTTTCTTGTCTCCTCTTTAATTATTTGTTTATTTTAATTAGTTGTCCCAATACACTGTTTATAGTCTTTATTTACTGTTAGTTAGTTGTGCTCCTCTTTTCTTTATATTTGGTTTGTTTATTTTTAAGGAACATACACTGTTCCTTGCCTCCTCTTTAAGTATTTATTTTTAGTTAGTAGGTTGTGGCCTACACAGTTTCTGTTTTTTTTTTTTTGTTTATTTATTGTTAGTTAGTTAGTTAGTTGTGCAGTACAAGTTCCATTGTTACCAATTCCATTGTTACCAATACCACCATAGTTAGCTAATGATGCTTTTTGGGAAACCCACCCCTGGTCTCCTCTTTCCGTTGTATTTGTTTTGTTAGTTTGTAAGGTGTGCCCCTACTCTTTCTGGTCTCTTCTGTTTTCTTTGTACTTGTTTTTTTTTTTTTTTTAGTTAGTTAGTTAGTTGTGCCCCATACACCGTTTCATTTCTACTCTTTATTTTATTTTATTTTATTTTTTTGTTTCTAGTTAGTTAGTTAGTTAGTTGTGCCCCTGCACTTTTCTGGTCTCTTCTTTCCTTTTGGTCCTTTCTTGGTTTCCGGTCTTTATTTATTTTCAGTTTAGCTAGACTGTGTCTGATCTTTCTGTTTGTTTGTTTGTTTGTGTCCATGCAATGCTGATTACAAACCAGAAGATCTAATTAGGGTTGGGTATCATTTGAATTTTATTAATTCCGATTCCGATTCCACTTATCAATTTCTGATTCTTTTCGATTCCCAGTTTCGATTTCCAGTAGTAAACAACAACAACAACAACAACAAAAGTCAAACATTAATATATCAAACATGTTTATTTTCAGTGCCATTAGTTTCAGCTCAAATAACAAACAAAAATTATTTTCTTTTATTTCGACGTGGTGAACCAACTGCAGATGCTTAGATATGTTGCTTGTGACACCTTGCTTGCAACATATTAGTTTATTACAGGGGTTCTCAACCTTTTTTACACCAGTGCCCCCTCCTTCTTGAGTAAATTTTGCAAGGCCCCCTATGCCTGACAGTTCCTCTAAAGGCGTTTATTTTTAAACCTTTTTTTATTACCAAAGCATTTGTTTTGCCTTTTTATTTTTCTACTGCATGTTATAAAAAAACTCAAAATTCAAACAAACTTTAAATTAAAACTATACTTTTGAATTTAAAAGAAAACCGCAGACTTATGTGTGCCTAATGTATGAGTCCGATTTACAAGAATGAATACATTAGGCAAGCACAAGTTTGTTACTATTACTCTGGTCTTCATTACGTTTACATTAGCGTGAGGGTTTGTTTCATGCATGCAGCCATAGCAGCCAAGAGATGAAGTAGATACCTGTCTTCCCGTGGGGCTATACAATAGGTTACTTTTATGCGGGCGAGAGTGGGACGACATAACATACATTTCGGCTGGAGCAGGCGGGCACGGGAATAAAAAAATCCGTCCCTTGCAGGTTTCTAAGATATATTTTGTGCGCAGCAGTAGTTCCCTTCCGGGAACTCTACACTGCGTCCTGAGACACTTTGGGGAACGCCATTGGCGGGCCGCACTCTGAGTCATGTCCAACGTCCAATGAGAAACGGGAGTGACGTCACAGGCGCGGTGACGTCATCGACCAGGAAGTATATAAGCACGTGCGTTTGAAGCTGGCGTCAGCTTTTGTCATTCAGCGAGAGCGCTCTGTGTTATTGTCTGTCTGTTCTGCATTTTGCTGTTTTTTAGTGCCAGTTTGCACTACTTTTATTTGAGCAAAATGCCAGGGGGAAAACGTTCTTTTAAGAACGCACGTTCTAAGGCGGTTCAGCAGCCACATAGAAAGTGTGTCCCTCCCTGCCAACGTTTCATTGTTGGTGGGGATACACACGATCTATGTGTGGTCTGCTTGGGAGCGGAGCATGCTAGGTCAGCCCTTGAGGGGGTTGGCTGCCCGCAGTGTGAGCGAATGCCGCTGCGGTTGCTCCGTTCCCGGAAAGCCCTCTTTGAGGAGGGGGCTTTCACTAGCGTTCCCCGTGGGTCTGGCCCCGCTTCCGCTGAGGCGGAGCGGCAGCTGCACTCATGGGGTTCGCAGGTAGATCTGCTGGAGGGAGTTGAGACGGGTGATCCCCTATCTCTCTCCTCACCCAGCGGATCGTATGACCTCCTCTTGGATGAGGAAGCCCGCACTGCGGTTCCTTCCCTCCAAGAGGAGGAGTCAGCGCTCCTTCTGTCTTCCTCCGAGGAGGTTGATGTTGAGAGCGTTGACACCCCACAACCGCCCCCCCATTCACCCCAATACGAGGAGCTAGTGGAGGTGCTGACTAGCGCGGTGGCCAAGCTTAACATCAGTTGGCCACCAGCACAAGACCATGAACCGCAGGGAAGCAGGCTCGATGAGCGCTTCCTGCGGGCAAAGCCAGCACCTCCCAAACGGAGCCTTCCTTTTTTCCCCGATCTCCACAAAGAGATCAGGAGATCGTGGGAAAAACCGTATTCCTCGCGTCTCTTCTCCCCCACCTCTGATTACTACGGTAATGTGGGGGGGATGGAGGAATACGGTTACAGGGCGATGCCCCAGGTCGAGCAGACACTAGCGAGCTATCTGTCTCCCGGCCTGGCATCGTCCTTGAAGGCTCCGTCCTTACCCACCAGGCCACTAAAGATCACGTCTGGTCTGATGGGTAAGGCATATGCGGCAGCAGGTCAGGCTGGTGGTTGCCTACACACCATGTCTGTGCTCCAGGCATACCAGGCCGACCTGCTGAAGGAGTTTAGTGACGGTGAGGAAGTGAGCGTCACAGAGATGCGCAGGACCGCAGACCTGGCGCTCCGCGCCACCAAGGAGACCGCCCGTGCCATTGGGCGGTCTATGGCAGCCTTGGTGGCCGCGGAGAGGCATCTCTGGTTGACCCTGTCCGACATGAAGGAGAAGGACAGGGTCACGCTCCTGGACGCCCCCCTGCAGCCCTTTGGCCTCTTCGGTGACTCTGTGGACACTGTTGTCAGCAGACACCAGGAGGCCCGCAGGCAGGCAGCGGCGTTCCAGCGGTTTCTTCCTCGCCGCACTTACTCCTCTGGGGCTGCTGGACGGGAGCAGCCCCAGCCGCAAGCTAGCTCCTCGCACCGGGGTGCACAGAAAAGGAGTGTTGCTACCCGCACCCCTCCGGCTAAGCCTAGAGGGCGGGCTCAGCAACACTCCAAGCCGGGGTCCTCTAAGACTAGGCCGGACCTGAGGGTCGTCCTACAGTCTAAGAGGGCCGCGGCTAAACGGCCCTGATGGTCGTGGCCCAGGGCCAATGAGGGCAGCCCCTCTCGAAGAGTCAGGTGCCTCACCGCCTCTGAGGAGTACGGTGACCACCTCTCTTCGGGGCCCTCAGGAGATTCGTCAGCTAACCCTGCCGGTGTTACAGGGCGCGGCAGTCTCCCGCGAACATCATTCTCTGGTCCTTCCGCCCGGAAATGTAGCGGAACCAGAGAGTTCGCCACCCCCACGGGGGTCTCTAGAGCGCTCACTTCAGGTGCATCCTGCCAGTTCGCTGCTACAGGTCACCAAGTTAGCTCCTCTAATAAATCCAGAGACCAGTCTCGAGAGGCTGGTTCCCTTAGTAGAATTTCTGGCAGCGTGGAAACTACTGCCAAATATTTCTATGTGGGTCCTGCGTACTGTAGAGAAAGGTTATTCCATTCAATTCGGCGCCAAGCCGCCGCCTTTCAGCGGGGTATTTCCTACTCTGGTAGGCCCCGAGCAGGCTCTGGTATTGGAACAGGAAGTGAATACTCTCCTGAGGAAGGAGGCCATCGAGGTGGTCCCTCCTCAACACAGAGAATCCGGGTTCTACAGCCGGTACTTCATTGTTCCCAAGAAGGATGGGGGCCTGCGGCCCATTTTAGATCTCAGACAGCTAAACCTCTCAGTAAGAAAACTGAAGTTCAAAATGTTGACTGTCAGACAGGTCGTGTCTCAAATCAGGTCCGAGGACTGGTTTGTCACGATAGATCTGAAAGACGCATACTTTCACGTCTCCATCCTTCCTCAACACCGGAAGTTTCTCAGGTTCGCTTTCAGGGGCAAAGCTTACCAATACAGAGTTCTTCCGTTCGGCCTAGCGCTCTCTCCCCGAACTTTCACGAAGTGTGTGGATGCTGCTCTGGCTCCACTGCGACTCCAGGGCATCCGCATACTCAACTACATAAGACGACTGGCTCATCCTAGCCAGTTCAGAACAGTTAGCGGCTCAACATCGAGATGTTGTTCTTGCTCACATGAAAAAGCTGGGGTTGAGACTCAACGCCAAGAAAAGTGTGCTGTCTCCATTACAGAGAACCACTTATCTAGGTGTAATCTGGGATTCGACCACGATGCAGGCACGATTGTCACCTGCTCGGATCGAGTCGATCCTTACTGCAGCAAATGCGGTCAAGCTAGGCCTGCTACTCACTGTCAAACAGTTCCAAGTACTGTTAGGTCTTATGGCAGCTGCATCCAACGTGATACCTCTTGGACTGCTGCACATGAGACCACTGCAGTGGTGGCTCAAAACCAAAGGGTTTTCCCCGAGGGGGAACCCATTCCGCAAGATCAAGGTCACGCGGCGCTGCCTACGTGCCTTAGTCATGTGGAAAAAGCCCTGGTTCCTATTACAAGGTCCAGCGCTGGGAGCTCCTTGCCGCCGCGTCACGCTAGCGACAGATGCATCCCTCACCGGGTGGGGAGCGGTCATGAGTGGCCGCTCCGCCCAAGGCCTATGGAACGACCGGCATCACTCTTGGCACATAAATTGCCTAGAAATGTTGGCAGTGTTCCTGGCTCTGAAGCATTTCCTTCCAGACCTGAGAAACCGTCACGTGCTGGTCCGCACAGACAACACGGCGGTGGTCTACTATATAAACCACCAGGGAGGTCTGCGTTCACGCCCCTTATACAAGCTGGCGTGCCAGATCATCCTGTGGTCACAAGGGAAGCTTCTCTCATTGAGAGCAGTTCACATTCCTGGACGTCTCAATGTGGGAGCAGACGTCCTGTCGAGGCAGGGGCTGAGGCCCGGGGAATGGATGCTTCACCCTCAGGTGGTGAAGCAGATATGGAGAGTCTTTGGTCAAGCCCAGGTGGACCTCTTTGCGACTCAGGAGACATCGCAATGTCCCCTTTGGTACTCTCTAGTTCCTCCAGCTCCTCTCGGACTGGATGCCATGGTACAGACGTGGCCGAGGCTTCGTCTGTACGCTTTTCCCCCGATCGCTCTGCTCCCGGGAGTTCTGGAAAGAGTGCGCCGGTACGGAGTACGGCTGCTGCTAGTAGCCCCGTACTGGCCGGCCCGAGTATGGTTCTCGGATATAATCGCCCTCCTCGACGGCTCTCCATGGGAGATTCCTGTCAGGAGCGACCTTCTTTCTCAGGCTGGGGGCGCAATATGCCACCCCCACCCAGAGAAGTGGAAGTTATGGGTGTGGCCCCTGAGGGGGCACAACTCATAGAAGCTGGTCTCTCAACCGAGGTTGTTGAGACCATCCTTCAATCCAGAGCTCCCTCTACGAGGAAACTTTATGGCCTAAAGTGGAACCTGTTTGCGTCATGGTGTCATGAACGCCGCTTAGACCCAGTCCACTGCCCGGTTGGTACAGTGCTGGAGTTCCTGCAAACTCGTTTGTCCGCTGGGTTAGCTCACTCCACCTTGAAGGTGTACGTGGCGGCTATATCGGCTTACCACGCCCTTCATGGCGGCCTTTCAGTGGGCAAGAACCCCCTGGTCTCACGTTTCCTCCGCGGTGCACTCAGGCTGAGGCCTCGTGCAAGACCGAAAGTCCCTACATGGGACTTAGCTGTGGTGTTGGAGACGCTGTGTAAGCCTCCCTTCGAGCCTCTGGAGGAGGCCTCCGACCGGATGCTTACCCTAAAGACAGCACTGCTGCTGGCGCTAACGTCTCTCAAGAGAGTCGGGGACCTGCAGGCCCTTTCAGTGGCCCCTTCTTACATTGACTTTGCCCCAGGGTTGGCCAAAGCATTCCTTTACCCACGAGCTGGGTACGTACCCAAGGTCCCATCAGCGACACCACAGCCAATAACGCTCCAAGCATTTTACCCTCCTCCATTCGTGGAGCACGACCAGAGGAAGTATAACTTAATGTGTCCAGTAAGAGCACTGGACACTTATGTCCACAGAGCTGCCCTGTGGCGTAAATCAGAGCAACTTTTGGTCTGTTACGGCCCCCCTAAGAGGGGGTGCCCGGCTTCCAAGCCTACTATCAGTAAGTGGATCATTGATGCCATCTCTACTGCCTACGAGTCCTCTGGTCTCCCATCCCCGATGGGAGTCAAGGCTCACTCAACTAGAGGCATTGCAGCCTCTAAAGCTCTGATGGCAGGTGTCCCGATCCAGGACATCTGCAGTGCGGCGGGTTGGTCCTCACCTCTAACGTTCGTCAGATTCTACGAACTAGACCTCAGAGTCACTCCTGGCTCAGTCGTCCTTCAGCCCTAGCATTGCTAGGCCTAGAGGTGCTTAGGCGCTTTCCTCTATGGAGGAAAAGGATTTCTACCCTCTCGACCTGGCAGTCCTCCAGGCGAGAGGTGTGATATCCTGCCTCGCGTGCCCGAGGGCCGAGGCCTGTGTTCCTCTTGTCTGGTGGTTGATCACAGACAGAGATGTTTTCTAGTGTCCTGGCGGTCCACCAGGCACTTCTTGTGTCCCTCTTGTTCTGGCCGTAGCGCAGACAAAGGTCTACCACTTCTCCTCGTGTGCCCGAGGGCCGAGGAGCCTTTCTCCCCCTGCACTGGTCTTGTGACAGGCAGCGGTTGAGAACCCTAGCCTCGTGTGCCTGAGGGCCGAGGCTCATTTATCCCTCTTGTCTGGTGGTTGATCACAGACAGAGATGTATTCCAGTGTCCTGGCACGTTCACCAGGCACTTCTTGTGTCCCTCTTGTTCTGGCCGTAGCGCAGACAAAGGACTACCACTTCTCCTCGTGTGCCCAAGGGCCGAGGAGCCTTTCTCCCCCTGCACTGGTCTTGTGACAGGCAGCGATTGAGAACCCTAGCCTCGTGTGCCTGAGGGCCGAGGCTCATTTATCCCTCTTGTCTGGTGGTTGATCACAGACAGAGATGCATTATCACTCGCGTCCTGGCAGGATCACCAGGCGGAGTTTCCATAGTGTCTCATCAGGTAAGTATTCCAGACACTGGATTATGCTAACCTCGTGTGCCCGAGGGCCGAGGTACATTCTCTCCCTCTTGTCTGGTGGGCTCCACAGACAGAGATGTATTATCACTCATGTCCTGGCAAGTTTCCCAGGCTGAAGTGTACCAAGACACAACTTTTCCACTCTTGGCCTAGCAGACAAAAACTGGGCAGGGCCTTGGAAATTATGGGGGCGTTGATACCTCGTTCCCCAAAGTGTCTCAGGACGCAGTGTAGAGTTCCCGGAAGGGAACGTCTCAGGTTACGTATGTAACCCTGGTTCCCTGAGGGAACGAGACACTGCGTCTCGGACCATAATTCCCGCATCCCTGCTGCGCTCGCTTCATTCCTATAAGCCGACGCCAGCTTCAAACGCACGTGCTTATATACTTCCTGGTCGATGACGTCACCGCGCCTGTGACGTCACTCCCGTTTCTCATTGGACGTTGGAAATGACTCAGAGTGCGGCCCGCCAATGGCGTTCCCCAAAGTGTCTCAGGACGCAGTGTCTCGTTCCCTCAGGGAACCAGGGTTACATACGTAACCTCAGACGTTTTGTCTTCGGTTTTTATAAAGTGCAGCCACACTTTTGAGCACTTCCCGCGATCCATCTAGTATACTGATGTTTACATTACCACGTAAGGTCCTGGCAGATTGCCAGATGAAAAAATGCATCCAGGAATCGAAACGAGGAATCGAAATTTGAATGTTATAACAAGTATCCGATTCTTTATCTTAAGTATCCGATTCCAGAATCGGAATCGATCTTCGATTCCCAACCCTAGATCTAATTTTTTCAAATATTTTAGTTAGTTGTTAAACTGTTCTCCTTTCCATTTTATTTATTTGTTTATGGTCAGTAAGTTAAGCTCCTACACTTTTTTCTGGACTCCTCTTATTAATTTATTTTCCTCAGTCCCTTCACTGCTTCTGGCCTCATTCGTTTTCTTGCTTTTAGTGCGAGCAGATTTTAATTTCTTTCTTTTGCAACATGACCCTTCTTGTGTGAACTTCTGAGCATATGCAGAATGTGTAGCAGTGCTATTTATTTGGTGTATAAAGTATATTAAAACTGTTTGAACCCTATACCGATAATTTATGTATTTTGATACAAAACACATTTAAATATCCTTTAACTACTTATATTAGAAAACACCAAGCCTATCTGAACACATGAAAATAGTCCATAAATTACCAATATGGAGATATTTGTGAAGAATGTCTGTGGTTGAATGTTTTTGGGATGCTGAGGGCAGACTGACCTCTTTCTATCTGTAATGTGACGGTCCCACTGATACTCCTATCACCGCCGTGATTAGATGACTCACACTGCAGTCTGATGCTCTGATAGTCTGCATAATACAAATAATGTCCCAATAAAAGTCTGTTTTCCTTCTTTTGGGCTGAATGGCTGGTAATCTAAGCCATATCTGCCCTGGATAAATAAGTATGTAAATATATTGTTTATCTGCACTCAAAAGATACACAGAGGGATGGATGCCTCATCCACCTGCTGCCTACTGCTCACATACACCTTCCAGCAGTATTCATGGCCAAATTGTAAGCTGAAATATCATAAAAGATAGAACTAAACTGCTCACAGAAACTTCTCCTAGGAAAATGCCTGAGTGTATAACAAACAGTGGCCACAGAGCACAGGGTCACAGGTCTCCGCTATTCAAATATTGAAGCCCATGGTGTTTTATTTATGTTTTTTTAGACAGAACTGTTTAAAGAGTCCCACATTGCACAAGTTTGGAAATATGGTGTGATAATGGCTGTAAGCAGCAGGGGGCACGTCTGTTGGTAGCTAACATGAGCCTGATTGTGCCAATGCCAGCTATGGGAAACTAGAGACTTGAGAAAGAAAAGACACATTGTGTGAAAAATTCTTGAGGAGCAGAATTTTGGATCTTGAGGGACTGTAGCCGATTTTGGCAGGAACGCAAGAGCAAGTTGGAGGAATAAGGGTAAATATCATTAGTAATTGTGTGGGTCTGTGGATAAAAAGGTAGAAACTGAGTAAACCATATTTTCTCATGTAATATTTAATAGGTTTGTTTTAACAGAACTGGAAGTAGCCTAAAACCACTTCATCTAGTGATTAATGTTGGAGTTTGCACCTCAAGGAAGCAATTTGCTGAATCCCGTTAACTGAGAGATTTTTATTTAATGTTCCAACTGTTTTGTTTGAATGTACTTTAAATGGAGAATTTTACAAAATAAACTGCAGTGCGATTAAGCCAGTAACAGGGTTAAGGCTCATTTAAAACCAAGAATGTCATGTATATTAGCATCAACAGACAGTAACATTCTGTTTATTATAAATATGCACTGCAGTTTTGTCAAGTAAATTCTGAGACTTTCAATGTTTGTCATTAATTGTGTCAAAATTGGTCTAAAAGCAATTCCAACTATATTGTTTTCTGTCTTTATTGTTATAGTTGTGGTGCTGATTTCTCTATTCTCATATAATTGCAATAATTATTAAAACGTTATAGTTAGCATTATAGTTATTATTTTTCAAATAGCAAGTAATGGCCTTAAAGGAGGTCACCCAAATATGAAAATCATCATCAGTTATCAAAGCTCGGTAAATATTCATCCTGATTTCATGATGAAAACATTGCTGTGGGAATTTTTTCGCAAGACGCAAATTACGTTTCATCACAGTTGTGACTTGAAATGTCTGTTAAGTGGTGCTATAACTGTAATGCTCTGTGACATTTTAAAATAACGCACCATCTACACTACACCTAAACCTACCCTAGAGTATGAACAAAATGAACGTGACGTGAAACTGCATTGGCAAGCATGCCATTTTAGCTCGTTTTCTGCTCTTTCATTGAGTCATTTTTTTATGTGATTCATACTGATGCACCAAAATGAAAATTATTGCAAAGCTGAAACCGAACCAAATGAAACACTAGTTTTCATCATGAGATCAGGTAAATTTCACCAAGCCGACTGCTTGCTAAAAACTCCCACTGTTCATGTTCTCATGATATTTTGAAGTCTTATTTCGATTAGTGTTTATACACTATGTTGGCAAAAGTATTGGGACACCCCCTTTGAATGAATAGGTTTGATTACTTTAGCAATTTCAATGAGTACAAATCCTAATGTTTAAGCATATTCTAATTGTGTGCTTCTAATTTTATAGGAACAGTTTGGACAGGACCATTTTCTATTCTAGCTTGACAATGCCTCTGTGTATAAAAGGTTCAAAAAGAAATGATTGATTCAGTCAGTGTGGAAGAATTTGACTGTCTGCAGAAAGCAAAGTCCGAATCCCAGTGGAACACCTCATGTGTGACTTTAAATGCAGACCTTGACCTAAAAACTCATCACCAAACACCAATGACTTGAATAAATGGCTACAGTCATTTTAGATGCTTCCAAAACTGTTACAACAGCGATGGAAATACAATTTTTAAATTCATGAATTATGTTTCCATCTTGGTTGCCACTGTTTTGGAAGTAAAATTTTCTGTTCTAAAGAAGGAGGTGTCCCAATACTTTTGTCGATATAGTTTATGTACAAGTCATTGATGTTCGGTAATGAGTTTTTTGGCTAAAGGTCTGCATTTAAAGTCACACCAGAGGTGTTCAGCTGAGATTAGGACTTGGCTTTCTGCAGACCAGTCAAGTTCTTCCACACTGACTGAATCAATCATTTCTTTTTGAACCCTGCCTTATACACGAAGACAGTGTCATTTTAGAATAGAAAAGTTTTTTGTTTTTTTTCCCCCAAACGGTTGCTATAAAATTAGAAGCACACAATACCCTAGAATATCATTATATGCTTAAACATTAAGATTTGTACTTATGAAAATTATTAAAGTAGTCAAACCTGTTCATTAGAAGGGGGTGTTCCAATACTTTTGGCAATATAGTGTATCTAAGTGTGGAATTTGTTTACTTTTTAAAATAAGTCTTCACATTACCGCCATTTTATATCCAATCATATGACTTTCTCCCATTCCTTTCCCCAAACTCACCACATGCTTTAGGGGATCTGTTAAAGGAACACTCCACTTTTTTTGGAAATAGGCTCATTCTCCACCCCCCCAGTTAATAAGTTGAGTTTTACCGTTTTGAAATCCATTCTGCCGTTTTCCTGTTCTGGTGATATCACTTTTAGCTTAGCTTAGCATAGATCATTGAATCTTATTAGACCAATAGCATTGCGTTCAAAAATGACCAGCGGAAAATGTAAAGCTGCGATTTTCTAGGCCGATAAGATTTGGATTACATTTTCCGCCGGTATTAGTACACGATATAATTACAGAAGAGTCAAGTTTTAAATAGGACATATATCAAAACTCATTGGTCATTTTTGAACGCAATGCTATTGGTCTAATAGCATTCAATGATCTATATGCTAGAAATGATATCGCCAGAACAGGAAAAAGGCTGAATGGATTTCAAAATGGTAAAACTCAACTTATTAACTCGGGGGGGGAGCTGGAGAATCAGCCTATTTCCAAAAAAAGTGGAGTGTTGTTTGTGTTTCAACTCAATGGGCTCAGAGGAGATGAAAGAGATGCATATCTTGCTGTGAATCTACCTGCTGGCGTTGCTGTTGGACAGTGACAATGACGAGTGATTTATAGACTTTCTAATGTTATGTTTTGCAACATTGGCATTGGTTTATTTGTGTACTATGTTTTTTTTTTCATCCAATATTTTGAGGAGACACTGCGTCCCTTGCCTCCTCTGAGTGTTAGTGTGTTTTGGGGTGATAAAAATGTCTTCATATAAACAAATGTACCTGTGACATACCTGGGGTTTCAACTCAGACATATTTTTTTCATCATTGTTGTGTAAAAAACACAAGACTGCACTGTCACTGACAATCCCCGTCTGCTGTCTCTCTGGTAGACATCCTGTAGAGCTCCACGTCTCATCAAGTGCCTAATCACACAAGAGCGACACAACAGATCTAAGACTCTAATAATCTAGCACGACAGTGTCAAATACAATGTTAAGTAAAATAATCAGCGCTAAATAGATATCTAGTGTTTGTGAATGATTCTCAGCCAGTTACCTAGAATTATTTATTTTTTTTACACGTCAGAAGATTAATTAGAGCAGCTCTAATCCAGGTTATTACAGTAAGATAAGTTTCCTGCTCATCTAGGAGACTCCAGGTGAACTTTGATTGGTTCTCCAGGGCTTTCTGACCGGCTGCCTGAGCTTAATGATGAAACTGTATTGAGTAAATTAGATGGTAGAACAAAAGTATTGAACTGCTGGTGTGTGTATATATATATATATATATATATATATATATATATTCACATGGAAACTTAAGCCTCTTTTTGTGGAATGCTTGGCTTCATTTTATAATATATAACAATAAATTGTCATTTAAATATGTATTGTTTAACCGTTTAAAATAATACATTCAGCAAGGCTGCATTTATTGGATCAAAATACAGTAGCATTGTGAAATATTATTTTCTCCTAAGTCAAAGCTGAATTTTCAGCAGTCTTCGGTGTCACATCATAAAGTCCTTCAGAAATCTTTCTAATTTGCTGATTTGCTGTTCAAAAAACATTTCATGTTGAAAACAGTTGTTCTGCTTTTGTACAAACCTTGATTCATTTTTTATGATCCTTTGATGAATAGAAAGTTCAGAAGAACAGCATTTATTTGAAATCCTTTATAACATGAAAGCTTTTACTGTCACTTTTGATCAATTTAATGCATCCTAACGGAATAAAAGTATTCATTTCTTTTCCTAACAAAATCTTCAAGTTCAAAAGAACAGCATTTATTTGAAATAGAAATCGTTTGTAACTTAATAAATGCCTTTACTGTCACTTTTGATCAATTTAACGCATCCCTGCTGAACAAAAGAATTGTTCTTTTTTTTTTCTTTAAATCTTGACCCCAAACTTCTGAATGGTACTGTAAGGATTTATCTAAATTCTAGGCTGAAAAGACTTCAATTTCTTCTTAAATTATACGAGGAAAACCCTCTATCAGGATCAACAGTGAATATGTGAGCAAGCAGACATAGTGTGTTTGATGCTAAACACCTGAGGTCTGTCTCTTTAGTTCACGCACTTTAGCTGTCATCTCAATTTCGTCTTGCTGCCTTCCTCTCCATTGAGTTTGACCTCACTTCAAGAGATTTCAATGCCAGTGTGTGTGAGCTAAAGACTCATGTGTCGTTTTGAAACCGTACAGACGAGCACAAACACCGGAATTCAGAGCCTGAGCTGACCTCCCAATTACCTGCGCTGGCTTTCTTAAGCTCTTACAATGAGCTCCACTGCTGGAGATCTGTGTACTCGCCCTAATGAGGCAAAGGGAGACAAAAGCAGCTCTCCTGGGAATTATGCAGTCCTTCTATATTTTAGGCAAATGACTCAGGTAATTACAGAGCTTGGGGGAATATGCCATCCTCATTAAACATGAACGAGTAGAATCAGGCCACCGCTGGTACTGTATACAATAGCTAATATACATTTATCCGGACGCTTCAGCGGTGGTTGTTTATTTTAAAAACTTTAAATTGCTTTTTTTTAATTAGCATTACAATTCAATATTTATGATTATTATCTTAAAAATTAAGGTTTCAAAAGAAGGGGAGGGGGTGTAGGGTTTCGAAGCCACAGGAGGAAGCTAAAGCTGAAGCTTCCATTGAACAGTTCTTAAAAGCTGTCTGTTTCATTTCCAACAGCATAACACTAACAAGAAAATACTAAGAAACAGCTGTCGTTTCTTAGTATTTTCTTGTGTCTCACTAAGGTCCTTGCCAACTCATCAGACTCAATAATTTTGTCTTGGGCACCATGAATTTTAATAAAAATGTTTTGCCATGGTACTCTTTTAATAAAATAAAAATGTTTTGCCATGGTATTCTTTGCACCATAGAGTACCATTAGTACCACTTTGTTAATGTATAATTACGATATACACTGTTAAAAAAAAATAATTTACAGTAAAAAAGGCAGCTGTGGCTGTCAGAACTTTGCTGTGAAAAATATGCTGGCAACATTTTAAGTTTTACAGACTGAAATTAAATTTAATGGTAAAAAGGCAGTTTTTTTACTGTAGCATTTCTGCAGTTTTTTTAATCATTATTAAAGGGAAAGTGCATCAAAAAAATGAAAATTCTGTCATTAATTACTCACCCTCATGTCATTCCAAACCCTTAAGACTTTCATTCATCTTCGGACCACAAATTTGGTTATTTTTGATGAATAAAGTTGTTCTTTTTGTTTTCTTTGCATACAAAAAGTATTCTCGTAGCGAAAAATTAAAGTTGAACTACTGATGTCCTTACTACCTTTTTGGGCCTTGAACTTGTCAGTTGTGTTGCTGTCTATGTAGGGTCAGAAAGCTCTTGTATTTCATCAGAAATATCTTAATTTGTGTTTCAAAGATAAACCAAGGTCTTACAGGTTTTGAACAACATGAGGGTGAATAATTATGGACAAACTATCCCTTTAAAATAATTTTAATATTTTTTTTTCAATGTGGGTACTAAGCAAGAACCTAACCCAAAATCTAACCTTAACTCAAGTTAAGGTTAACACAAATTGTGTTACCTGATATTACTCAGCACTTACTTAGTGCATGTACCGTAAAATAAAAATTCAACCGCACAGTTTTGTAGTAAGTAATATATAGTACGCTCTTAAAAATAAAGGTGCTTTAGAAGGTTCTTCACAGCAGTGCCATAGAAGAACCATTTTTGGTTCCACAAAGAACCATTCAGTCAAAAGGCTCTTTAAAGGAGAAGTTCACTTTCAGAACAAAATTTTACAGATAATGTACTCACCCCCTTGTCATCCAAGATATTCATGTCTTTCTTTCTTCAGTTGTAAAGAAATGATGTTTTTTGAGGAAAACATTTCAGGATTTCTCTCCATATAATGGGCTTCTATGGTACCCTCGAGTTTAAATGTCCAAAATGCAGTTTAAATGCAGCTTCAAATGGCTCTAAACGATCCAATCGATCGGTTATTTTCTAAAAACATTTACAATTTATATACTTTTTAATCTCAGATTACACATGTGTACAGAGCTAGTCAAGATGAGCATTTGAGGTTAGAAAGTATATAAATAGTAATTTTTTTTTTTTTTTTTTTTTTTGGAAATAACCAATCGTTTTGCTAGATAAGACCCTTTTTTCCTCGGTTGGGATCGTTTTAGAGCCCTTTGAAGCTGCATTTTGGAAGTTCAAACTCATGGGCACCATAGAAGTCCATTATATGGAGAGAAATCCTAAAATGTTTTCCTCAAAAAACAAAATTTCCTTACGACTGAAGAAAGAAAGACATGAACATTTTGGATGACAAGGAGGTGAGTGCATTATCTGTAAATTTTTGTTCTGAAAGTGAACTATTCCTTTAAAGAACCATCTCTTTCTTAACTTTTTAATAATATGAAGAACCTTATTTCACCATAAAAAACTTCTTCTTCAGATGTTAAAGGTTCTGAATGGAACCATTTAAACGAAAAAGGTTCTTCTATGGCATTGTGAAGCACCTTTACATTAGAAGACCGTTCCTTCTAAAAATGGTGATACCATGGTTTAATGATAGTTTGTGCTACTTTGAAACTACTATCACATAAAAAAGTAGCATGCAACTACCAGGATATTTACCAGGAATTACTACCAGGAATTTCAGTACCATATTACTGCATTACTGCCACAGTGCCTTTTTAAAGTAATTGTACTGAAATATACATACCATGGATTTGCATAGTACTCCACCCTACTAGAATACCACAGTACATGACCAAAAAACATCACAGTACCATGGTTTTTGTAAGTGATGTAAATTCCATAGTATATGAGTATGGTAATTATTCAGTACCATGTTATTAACATCTAATGAACCACAGTGCCTCCCCAGTTCCCTTTTTGTAATGAAGGTTAAAGATCACTGTATCCACTACTTACAGTATTAACAAGCTAATGATTACCTGCTAACCCCCTGAACTAGCTCAGTCTCTAGTTTCCACAGCTTGTTATGTTGTTTTTCACACAGACTCTCCATGGAATTGCAATTCGAGTCTCTGGGTCCAAGGCCCGGCCTGCCATCAAGATTTAAGGCTTATCACAGCTTCAAGATATGAGAACAAATGAGCGGCACTCCAATTCACCAAAACAGCTGCTCATTAGTCTGGCTTATTAGTATGACTTGCTGAACTTACAGACTTTTTGAGCGATTAGGCTACAGCTTGTATTATTACTTTTTTTTATTTGTCCAAGTTTTATTACCTTTGATCAATTTTTTTTCAATATTTTATTCCTCTGCCAGACACAATTGACTAAAAATGCTAATTCGTTGGCCACTAGAGGACACTGCAGAGCTGAGAGAGAATTTCAGTGTGATGGACATGAACCTCTGCATCAAAGCCATATATTTATATATATTCTTAAAATATAGAGGCTCATATTATGACTGCATGTATGAGCCTGTATTTTTCTCCAGTGATGTTTTCTGTTCTATCAACACAACCCCATTTGTATATCCTCATGAAAGAGAGAATAAAGCAATGTCGAGATGCTTTATCAAAAGTGGTAAAGCCAGGAAATGTACACTTCCACAGTCATATCTTGTCTTTTATTTGGTCTGAATTCAATGGACGTGTCTGTGCTGTCACACTGGCGGATGGTTGTACAAAAACAGTAGCTTTTGTTGTTTGGCGAGAATGCAGTCTGTGAGCACAAAAAGACTCTTTCATCTCTTTCTGTCCTGTCATGAGCTGTTTGTGTGTGATGCAGTAAACAGAAGTGAATAACAGAGTATGTTTTACCTGTGCTCACTCTCGCTTTCTTTACCTCGGCTTTGAGCTCTTGCGGTGCGGACGTCTGTTTTTCTGTCTGAATGTATGAGTTGGTTTTGACTCGCAGGGCTTCTAGATCCAGAGACTGGGCTGTGATGTGAGTTAGGAAAGACGATATCTGTCACAATTAAACAAAATCACACAAATAAGAAAGCTGTTAATAGGATCCAGTCATGCGGGCAACACTTATAAACAATAATCACTTATAAACATCTGATATAAAATTTCTATACTACATAAGTTAAAACATGAAAAATATATATGTAGACACATTTGGCTCTCCTCAGCTCATCTGGAACTGCTTTATATTCAGCGCTGTCTTCATACAACATCATTGCGTTTCTGTAGATTCATGCTGTAAATCTGAAATGTAGTCTGTGTAATCATGTTTGAAATGTGGAACGGGAAAGTGGAAGAGACAAAACCAGATTTGTATATTTTCTGAAGAAAACAAGTGTGCTGCTTGCCCATGCAAATGTTGTCGCCACAATGTTAGGTTTTGTGAATGCTTGCGGGAGTGTTGCTCTACGGTTGCTAAGGTGTTCTAAAAGGCTTATAGTGCATTGCTTAGCTGTTGCTAGGGTGTTAGCAGGGATGAAACCATTCACTCAACTCACAAAGCGATACGATTCATGACACTGATTTCACGATAGACAAATTATAAATGAAAAGGTGTCCTTTTATTATTTCTCAGACAAAATGGTGCATATTTGTTTGTTCAATTGAAATATGTCGTCATAAATTTAAACTGAAATCCCAAATCAAATATATAAATTATACAAATATAAGAAATCTCTTTACATACACAAACGAAGGCTTTGTCTGTGCTCTTTCCATTTATAATTAGAAGCAACCACTACATTTTAATCACAGTCCAAACTAGTGTTTTGAAATAAAGTGACAAAGGCCTCACTTTTTGTAAATTCACGTCGCAGTCACATTTTCTTGGTTAAATAAACAATACTTACACTATTAGAATTTTACATTTATTCTAAAATGATAACTCAAGGCAGTAACAATTTCTACACTTGATAAACTTATTTTCAGTAAATATTGGTCACAGACGCGGAAATTTACCTTTAATTTCAACAAGCTGATTGCTCACTAAAAAACCCCACTGATAATGTTTTCAGGCCGTTTGATTTTGACTTGACAAAGTGGTGATAAATAAGTGTGTGAATTGTTGACTTACTTGTTTATGAGTCTTTCCATTAAGGCCATTATATTGTTCATGTAGAGTTTGTGAACGCGGAATCCGCAAGAACACAAGAGGCAGGATTTATCGCATGAACCAATCACAATCCATCATAACAGTCATATCCAATCATATCATGTGAATTTCCTCCATTCATCTCAGTTACCCTTAAACAATTCAAACTCAATAGGTACAAGAAAGGCCAGAGAGATGCGGTAAGTTCATTAAGTATATTTTTATGTCATATTTTGTAATATTGCTTTGTTTATTTTTATACTATAATTGTTTTTCTCATCCAGCTTTTTTCCCCTTACAGCATAGGCTCTTTGGAAATACATGCCACTTTATACATTTCTGCAAACCTGAAAAAACTTACCTATATGTAGGCTACAAATCACTGCAGTTTCCAGGTGAAATGAACTCTAGAGGCAGTAAAAAACTTGTATTCCTTTTCACACAAAGTATGATTTACACACAGAGTTTTTGTATTAATAAAGCCTAATTTTCACACAGTTGCTACTGCAGAATATTATATTATGCTTCAAAACAATTTTAACATCCTGCACGATTTGAAAATTTATTATATTTGAACGTTGTCGTCACGTATACAGCTTCATATGCATGACTTTTCTAATGCGGTCAGTTTGCTCCGTAGCTCAGGCAATTCGGGTTATGCGAAGAGCCCAGCGTTCAAACCGGAAAACAGGACTAACCACTTCCGCTTTTCACTTCTACACAGCTGCAGCAGTAGCTGATCGCTGATGTTACTGTTAAATTTCGCTTCGCTTAATTATTAATACACTTCTGACTTGTGATCAAACTTTTGTGTAGGCTATTTGGTTTAATTAAAATGTTACGAATGTTAAAATATCAGAAACGGGAACATCCGAACAGCAGTTTTTGTTGTGTGCCGAGATGCTCTGTTTCGGGGAAAATTAACTCAGGGGTAAGTTTCCACCAGTTCCCAAAGGATGAATCAGTCAGGACGATTTGGGTCCGAAATATTAGACGTGATAATTTCGTTATAAGGAGACACACCACTGTCTGCAGTCGGCATTTTATGCCAGAAGATATAATTGAAGGGGGTCGACGACGGTTGAAATAAAGATGCTAATTAAACCTTTGTAATTGATATAGTACTAGACACAATTTTCTATGAAATACATAGACCTACTCTTTATTGGCTGAATAATATTTACCTTTTGAATGTTGAGCGTTATTAACTGTTGAATAAATGCTGACGCGGGACAAAATGCCAGATTTCCCAAAACGTTGAACTAAGCAATGCCATTGTACCATTTTAATAGGCTACTTCTAAACGCATATAGCTCAGTAATGTCAGTTTTATGTATTTTCTGAGAGGGGGTGGGATTTTTGTTGGGAAAGTCGGGGGAAGAGACGCACACTTCGATTAGACTGGATAAACACATGCAGCATCTTAATTGTTAAGAAAATGGTATTCCTAATAAATGTCTCGAATATTTTGATTATGTCCAATGCTTCTCTTTCTTTTTGGAATTATTAGACACATTTCACTGTGTCTTTTCAAATGCCTAGGTCTGTTTCATTTCCTTAATTATAATTTTTTAGCACCATTTTTAAACGTTTATTCAAGCAATAATATATAAATTATCTTATGTATATGCTTGTTTAAAACCAGGGCTTAAAAACGAATTCCAAGTAAAAATGGAACCGAAGTGAACCGAACGAAATTAAACGTTATTTAATAAATTCAAGGAACTATAATTTCCTCATTTGCCTCATTCCTTCATTTGATACAACTATTATACTGTAGCTATACAATTTATATATATATATATATATATATATATATATATATATATATATATATATATATAAAAATAATATTATTTTGGCATATTCGTGATTCCTAAATTTATATATGAAAACTTCGTTTTGAAGTGCATTCGTTATGTTTGTATAAGAAAATTCGTTAATCTAGCCTATTAAGTTGATTTAATATTCTTGATAATTTTTAGAAGAAGTTAAAAAAAGGAAAAAAGGAATTAGCTTGTAGTCTATATATTTAGGGCTATAGGCTAATCTTTTTCTTAACCTTTATTACACTGTAGATCGAAATAAAATAATTCTTGCTCACATTTAACATCGGAGAATCACTGACATAATTTAGAGTACTTCGAAAACAAAACTATTTAAATCTGTATAAAGGAAAGACAAAATAAATCACAACAAGAACAATCTGTATTTTTCTTGTAATCAAGAACATTTCTTTTGACAAAATTACCTAATTAATGCTGAATGATGTTTGACAGTGAACGCATCCACCGCATAACCGCATATAATCGCTGCTGTCAGTCGCAAATATTAAACATGCGGGTCGGGTACAATATTTTCTTTCTTTTTTTTTTTTTGCGGTCCGAGTTAAATCCCTTATCTAACTGAGTACTCGGGGCTCCGGACGTCCGTTTGGATATTCGGTGTACATCCGAAATTGTTATTTGTGGTAGCTCCTGTAAACACCGGCTATAGAAGGTGGCCATAACTTCGTACCAGTAGCTGACGGCCGGAAGTAGTTAAGGCTGTTTTGTAGAACCCGGAAGAAGGTTGCGCATAACCGCTATACTTACCTCAAGCAGCGTAATAAAAACGCAGCAATATGTGCCTGTACCAACTTAAAGGTCCCATATTGTCAAAATCGAAATTTCCTGGCTTTTATCATGATAACTGAGGTCAAGGGGCTATGTAACTACCATATGAGTTTCAAAACAGTCCATCCACAGTAAACTGCACACAGCCTGCTTAAAGTAGCTGTTCATTTTCACGAGCCACTGTGACTTCCGCAAAGATGTGACGTCCGATCTACTCAGTCACCCCTTCAGTCACCACCCCAAGCACCAATCACGTCCCACCCTCCTTTTGTCAAACCCAGACAATATCGCGTCCATAACATTGCTAAGCAACAACAACACGAAAACAAGTCGAGAAAACCCTGTTCAGTCGATAGATGTCGAAACTACATCATTGCACAGGCTTCAGAACAACGTGAATATAAGAGACCAGTGGCATGTCAACTTCAGCCTCTTTCACACAGCGATTCCAGTAAATACACGGATAATGTGTCCCATGATTTGTTCCGGAGTTGTTTGATTTGGTTCATTCACAGTTGTTTTCCGGAATCTGTGCATGCTTCACACACAACCCATAAAGACATGTGACGTTTGGATGTGAGATGTAATGCGGCGCGTACATTTCACTAAACTGAAACTAACCTGAACAAACTGTGCTTCAGCGCTGATAGTGAGGATCTGGCTCTGCCCGATCGCTGCTTCATTCCACTTTGCAAGTATTTTTTCGTTGTGAAGAGTCGCATGATAACGTGCATCATCACTACAACATTGCCTTTATGGTTCTGGCTTTTGTTCACACAGCGCTCGTTCCCGTAATTTTCCAGAATCAGCGCGCATTGTGAAAGGGGCTTTACTAAAGCAACAGTTATGTAGCTTACTGCATTCGGTGTTTGAAAAAGAAAAAACATTAATGATCATTCTGAAATATCCTGTTGAGTATCAGCAGGCTAGGCTCTCTCTATGGCTCTGGGCTCGGCTAAAGCATACATGACCATAGTTAACTGTGGTTAGCCTGGCTGTGCGTCACTCAGAAAACAACAAGCCAATCAGAAGAGAGGTCCATGAATATTAATTAGATGGGCCAAAATCAACCTGTTTTTGACAGAGCTCCTAAAAAAGGAGCTGTAAAAATATATTGAGATGGATTTTGGCACTTATACCGCAAATATATATTCTTAAGGACATCAACAACTAAAATAAACCTCCAGAAATGTGTACAATATGGGACCTTTAATAAAAACGTGCCACGGTCACGTATTGAACATGTGTTTTAGCGCCACTCTCTGGACATTTCACTTTAAAACGTAAGGTACGTAATTACGGTGTTGCAGAAATGCATGATAATACATGTAGAGGCATGTATTTCCAGTGAGTCTGGGTTGCTCCCTTACCTCCTTAAAGGAAATGCCCCTGGTTCAAACAAACATAATTCATACATAGAGCATGATCCAATTGAAATTAGATTGTATAATTTTGAAATCTGTTAAAAACAGAATGCTCTGATTACAGCTTTGTGAAACTACACTACGTAAAACATATATACGCGAAACAAAAACATTAGAAGGGCTGATTGAGAATGCAAATTCACTCTCTGACAGCAGGTGGTGCTTATGGAACAGCAGCAATATGAAGTTTTCTTGGTTACAGCTATAAACAAAGCAGTGCTAATAATAAAAATCCACTGAAGCGCTTTGAAAAATGCAGTGTTATTCTATGTGATGACGTAATTTAAACTGAAACAGGAAGACATATCAAGCAGTCTGGACCCCTTTTTTAAATAGCCAATAGCTTTTTGTTTATAAACGGTCTGGGCCAGAGCAGTTGAGCTCAGTAAAGCCACATTTGACTGCTTATGACAGCCACAATCTTATCCATATCGCTATATAATATAACATTTCATCTGCTCCATGTTATCGCGTCTCTGGACTGGTGCAGACGGTGTGCGCCCTGCGGCAGTTTGCGTGAATTAGCGCAAAAACAGACTTCATTTGCCCCAATGGAAAGTTAAAAATATATATATATTTACACTGTCTAAATCGTTCCCTATCCACTATATAGTGCACTACGTGTCATTCACCGTACAGAAAGTACTAATTCTGCGTGATTTCAGCCGCAGCTTCAGTGTCTATTTATAGTGTAGGGGGCGGGATGCTTCAGATTCTAGAGAACATTTGATTGGACAAAAAGTTTGACGAGAGGCTGAAGTGCAGGGTGATGTCATCAAAATCGTTGATCCATATTGGTAGAAGTTAGAAGCCATAAGCTTTGAATGCTTATATCAACTAAATATGAATTTTGTCATTGTTTTGAAACACACTAGCTTATGGATAACTTTAAGGCTAACACATTCATATTAAAGCCAAAAAAACTTCAATTTTGATTTCATGGGGACTTTTTTATTATTTTTAAATGATAATTTATACTAAATTTCCCCAAGTCATATTGAGAATTGCATAAATAATTTGACATATATATTGCATATCTAACTTAACAAATAACCTGAGATATCAAAACCATATATAATTGTTTTGAAATAAGTCTCTAATGTCACCAAGGCTCCATTTATTTGATCAAAAATACAGTAAAACAGTATTATATGTGAAATATTATTATAATTTAAAATAACGGTTTTCTATATAATATATTTGCAAAGCTGAATGCAAAGCTTAATTTGCAGCATCATTACTCCAGTTTTCAGTGTCACATGATCCTAAAGAATTTCTTATTATTATCAATGTTGAAAACAGTCATGCTGATTAATATTTTTGTGGAAACCATGATACACTTACTTCAGGATCGTTTGATGAATAGTATGTTCAAAACAACAATGTATTCAAAACAACAATGTATTTAATGTCACATTTGATCAGTTTAACATGTTGAAAGGTAGTGTATATGTATGTAATAAAATGGTTTCGTAAAGTCCTGAAAATTTGGGGTTTGGGGTTTGTTAAAAACTATGTGCAATAGTAAAAGTATTAATGCTTTCCTACAGTAAGTTAAGTTTTTTTTTGTCATGTGATTTGGTCTGCCAGACATGTAGTAACATTCTCTTTCCCTTTATATTCAGGCCACAGTAGATTGTAACTTATGACTGATGGCCTCAAGGTCCAATTCCAGTGCTTGAAACAAAAAATTATGACAGAATTAAAAAAGAATTCTTTTCAAATGAATACCTTGTAATGTTTCAGCAGCTCTAAACCGCTCTCCCACGCTTTCATTCTGCCCTCCAGACCTTGGATCTCAGTTTACAGTGCTGTAATAACACACACACACACACACACACACACACACACACACACACACACACACACACACACACACACACACACACACACAACACCCCATGTTGGGTTTACATGTTTTATGGGGACATTCCATAGGCGTAATGGTTTTTATACTGTACAAACCGTATTTTCTATCGCCCTACACCTACCCTACACCTAAACCTAGCCCTCACAGGAGATTGTGCATACTTTTACTTCATCAAAAAAAAACTCATTGTGCATGATTTATAAGCCTGTTTCCTCATGGGGACCTGAGAAATGTCCCCACAAGGTCAAAATCTACTGGTATTCCTATCCTTGTGGGGACATTTGGTCCCCACAACGTGATGAATACCAGGTACACACACACACACACACACACACACACACACACACACACACACACACACACACACACACACACACACACACACACACACACATTTCAGCGTAAACATCTTATCAAAGCAGAGCCTCATTTCTGCACTCTCTCATTACCAGCATTCTCCATCTGCATTCAGTGACTCGGCTGTTGCTGGAATTCAGTCTGGACTTTATGACTGCGGTGACATTGACATCAATTAAATTAAAATATGTACCGAGCAAAATGAAATGAGACAGTGTTGTAGTTCAATTAAAAACAGTCTTAATGGTAAGAGGCAGGAAGGTGAGAAAATAAACTCGAGGGGAAGATAAATGGAGCAAAAAATAAAAAATAAATAGCCTGTATATCTTTTCTCCACATGCCAAGAGAAGACGCACAAACCCCATTACCAGAGCGGTTAAAGCATTGTTGACCTCGTTACCCCTGTATTTCCTTTTCTCATTCCTCATTTTAATGCATATTCTGAGATATAAATATTGTAGCTGTCATAACATAGAGACTGTTAAGTGCTACTCTGCTCAAGAAGAGGTCAAGTCACTGTATTCACACCTATGAGCTGCTCCATCTGGGTCCCGGCTCGTTCCCGCTGCTCTCGGGTCACTTCCTCACCGACTTCCTGTCAGGTATCCAGCTGGTGTCACTTCTGAATTAGAGTCACCAGGCTCTAAAACCTGTTCTACAGTCTTGGTCGTCGGCTGTCAGATCATGGCCCTCTACCTGGCGTCTGCTGGGCCTCCAGTGTTGCCGGCTCTGGCTCCAGTCGATGCCAGGTCAGATTTGACCGCAGTTCCCAGCTGTGGCACGAGAGCTCATCTTAGCCAGGGATTGGAAAAGCTCTCTGGTCCAGCTGGCTCTTCAGAGCCTCAGCTTGAGTCTCCAAACTTGCTGTTTACATGTTTGTATGTGTGCCCTGTGTACAGACTTAGAGTCAGTAAGATCCTCAAATAAAAATGGCCACCAGTTGTTCCAATATTGTTTTAAACCTCATTTACTTTCATTATATGGACACACATTTTTCAAACCATTTTCATTTTGGGTTCCACAGATGGAAGAAAGTCATGCAGCTTGGGAACAACATAAGGGTGAGTAAATGATTATAGTATTTTCATTTTTTGGCTAAACTAAAGATTTACTGCTCAAATCTGAGCAGTTTGTGTGTATATATATATACAAACTGCTCAGATTTGAGCAGAAAATCTTATCTATATATATATATATATATATATATATATATATATATATATATATAGACCAAAATTTCATTCAGGTGTGTTCAAACTTTTGGTCTGTACTGTAGATATGAATTCAACTGAAAAAACTTGTGAAAAAATATCTTTCAGGTGGTCAAATAGCAAATAGTGGAGCTCTGCAGCCACCTACTGGTAAAAGTATTTTTTTTTTTTACTTTTAAAACTGGATTTTCCAAAAGATGGGCAAAAGTCTTACACTAAACCATGTGAAATTATCCATGTTATCCCCATGAATTAAAGTTAGAAATGTGGGTCTTTTATAAAGTGAATTTTACATAAAAAAGCAGTTTTTGTATAAAAACCCATTTAAAAAATATTTATTTATTAATTTATATATATTTAAAAAATATCAGTAACCCACTGAAAACTGCACAAATGTAGAGTAAAACTTTAATAAACAGAAAAATATACAGTACAGACCAAAAGTTTGGACACAAACTTTTAGTCTGTACTGTATATATATAAGCACAACGTTTTAAGAATTATTATTAAGAATATTTTTTGTTATATCAATGTATTATTTTTCTTTCTGTTTACGTATCCCTTTTTATTTATTATTTTTTTATTTAGATTTTTTGATCATGAATAACAAACTCCCTCGAAAAATAAATAAAAATGCATGAATAATAATAATAGTGTTTTAAAAGACATCATGGCAGGTTTTTGCAACAGCAAATATTTATGGATATTATAAAAAAAAATATTTACATAATATTGTAATAACTGGTTTTGGCTTTAAGACAATGAAAATATTTTTCATTTTTATTATTAAATAAATAAACATAAATATTAATAAAATACATGAATAATAAAAAATATATATATATATAATATAAAAGGCAATAGCTAAAAGCAACATACATGTAATATTTCTAATTATTTCGATAATATTTTAATAAGTGGTTTTGGCTTTAGTACAATGACAACAAAATATCTAGTTTTTATTATCATGTTTACCTCTACAATATCGCATAGTATGTTATAAATATAAATAAATATTTATGTAATCTGAAGTCTCCATTTGCCTTTCATTGAATATAACAGGTGAATAGAAGAAACCTTTGAGACATCACGTTTGATATGAAAAGGTCTCCCATGTTGGTATATTTGAGATAAATGTCCCCCCACTGTCGTTTAAACAGTGTGTTTGAGAATAAGATAATTTTATATTAACAAATTTCACTCTGTTCAACCAACCTGTTTGTTTCTGTCTCTCTGTGGGGAAAAAAAACAAACATGTTTTTTGTTCTCAGCCATCTGTGCAGTGTGCCTGTACCTTATCTCTCACCTGCAAGCTTCCCAATAAGGAATATATGAGCACAACAGCAAGATTTATCAGAGCCTAAACGCCACGTTAGACTCTTTCCACATTCAAATTCAGTAACATGATCGCCGACTGTGAAATCGAATCGCATAGGTGATTATAGGCTTTTTTATAGACGCCGGTTTCGCTGCAGCAAAATGGTCAAGAACATGCAAAACTCTCTAGGCCCTACATGCAAAATATCTCTGGTACATAAAAAACCCCATGCGATCAAATAAATATTGTGTGTGTGACTTTGTTGAATATAGCTCTGTGCTGCTGCATGTAAATGGACGCCGCATTTGCATTAGACGAGGCTGTTCAAACAAATCACATACATAATTAGAAACGCTGATATCAGTGTGAGGGACGAACATTTGGCTTGATTTATTTAACAAACAGGGCTCAGGAAATTTGAGGACATTTATTCTTTTCCGAACAGCATGATGAAACGCTAGTGCCTGTGACAGTTGTTAAAATAGAAAATTAAATACGGATATGAAGCGCTGAAAGTTTGAGGACCCTTCAAAATGTTCTGCAATACGCAAAGAGAGTTGATTGTCGGCTGCATCCTGACAAGAGAGGGTATGAGTGAAGAAATAACACCAAAATAAAACATGCTTTCATGTATATTCATGGCTTTGTCCGTCCAATATTTATGGATTGTGTTAGATAAAAGAGTGTAAAGTTTTCTGGTGCTCTACAAAACCGGCGTTCTTATAATAATTGCAAGTTAACTGGGTCCAGAGGACTTAAAATTCATGCTTTATGTTGAGATGGGATTCTTTTGAGGTTTTTTCCTAAAGCGCTCTACTTTTTTGTCCGCGGTACGTTCTTGCGAAAGTGGCTGGTTTTGGCAAACTTCAAATGTTCTGCTCAGAGAGAGAACTTCCATCTTTAAAATCTCATTTTTTTAACACTAGTCATGTTCAGTGTATTGCTGATGATTTATTCATGAATGCTGACGTTACCCACAGTAAAGACACCCAAAGATTCTGAGCTCCTGCCTTAAGGTTCTTTGTGACCCCCTACATTTTTAAACCTTCCCTCTGGCAAGATACAACAAACAAACAAAATGGTAACACATCATTATATTTGATTAATTAGATCTACATTGGTTATTTGTTTTATTTTAATACAATAAGTTTTAAATACACTCAGTTGTTGTTTCCTATGTATTTACACACTCATGTCGTCAAGTGCAATATCACACTCATAGACGTGAGATATGGCTGTATATCGGCACGCTGTGATTAATATATATATATATATATTTATTTATTTATACTACAGGGTCGTTGAATGCTTGAATCTGATTGGCTGACGAACGTTCTAGAGGTGTGCATTATTTTCAGGGAAACGCACGGCGAACGTAGTTCCAGGCAGCTTTTGACCGCAGTACATGTCTATATCACTTCGCCACATGATTTCAGTTATTTCAAAGGTCCTTACAGCCCAAACCGCCAAAATAACCAAAAGCTACAGTGACACTGGCAAAACTAATACATATCGGTAAACAACAGGATAAAAACGACAGATTATGTCCATGTTTTTTCCACAATATTACGTTTTATTATGTACGGAAAGCACATACTCTATTTCTCTCGCTCTTTCTCACTCACAGACGCACACACATACAGTTAGCACTCACGTTAGCATTCGCGCTAATGTTGTTAGCTGTAGGATTTCAGCGCGAATCAGACAATTTAGGAGATTCGATTAGAAGTAAAAACACTTCTACAGCCTCAAACTCCACAAATTCCAGCAAGACCAGACCCCTGTCGTAAAATTTGTCATTTGACACTCTAGTGTCTGCCAGCTCGAAGCAACCATTTAAACTAGAAGCTTAAAAATAGGAACTTGCAACATTGAAACAAAAGGACCCTTGTAGATTGTCAAATTTGGAGCAAGTAACCAAGATTAATTGTCAAAGAGATGCACATCTTGAACATCACATGACGATCATTAGAGTTTGGTTGGTGGACTCCCCCACGCACAGGACACTGACATTCTTTCTACACCCTTTTGACCTTTTCCTCCCTCACAGAACACATCCTTGCACCCACAGTATGCTGCCTATTGATATATATATATATATATATATATATATATATATATATATATATATTAGGGGTGGAACGGTTCACAGAAGTCACGGTTCGGTTCGTACCTCGGTTCAGACGTCACGGTTCGGTATGATTTCGGTACAGTGGAGGGAAAAGCAAAACAAAAATGCAGAAGGCAATTAGATGTATTTCCACTCACATACCCAACAACCGCTGAACAACGGCAACACACAGTCCTCGTCTTTTCCACCACTCTCTCGCCTGTACTACTGTAACTGACTGGAAAAGCGAAGTTTTCCCAAACTTGCGATCTAAGGGGCCGTTCACATGTCGCGCCTAAAAACGCGTGAAAAACGCTAGGCGCGCCACTTTCTTCCTGATCAACAAAGCGCTCGGGCGCTTGCGCTCCGGAAGCGTCTGCCGTTTCTAAGCAACCATCAGCTGCTCTCTAGCTCCAAGCCTATGCGTCTCCATGCATTGTTTCTTCTATTAGCGTCAAAATAATGGGGGCTTGACAAATCAAAGTTTAGGAAATCCCTGGACCACAATGATGGACCGTCGAGCTGACAAAAAATTGCAGAGTGCCAGAGAATGTAGATGGGCTCTGATAGACCGCATACATAGGCGGAGCTCGGCTGCATCGACGCCAATCAGAGCTTCAGAGCTAAAGCGGGGCTAAATATTAGCTGTCCCTAAAGAACCCGCGTATCTAACAGTAGTTCCGCATTACATTAATTATTTTGCAGGCAAGTTTTTTTTTTTTCATACCGTGTATTCTCCGTTTAAATTCATGCACCGAACCGTGACCCCCGTACCGATTCGGTTCGAAACGAATACATGTACCGTTCCACCCCTAATATATATATATATATATATATATATATGCACATATATACGATGGCGACTCGGAAGTCTTAACCTACTTCCGGAGCAACTCTGGCACGCGCAGCACATTGACGTCATACTATAAACAAACTCTATGGTGTTGCTAAGCTAACGAAACTGTTGCTTTTACATTGAAGTCTATGCTAAAGATTAGCCTTAAAGGTTAGCAGTTAGCATTAACATCCAGTGGTTGAATACAGTGTGTGGGGGCAAAGCTAAAGTGATTTAACCCTTTAAACCTCTGAACTAATACACCTGTTGGTCTATTTTTCTGTCCTATTTCTCAATTTTCTAACTTTACCACTTTATATGCATTTTAATAGAAAGGGGAATATTACTTCACAATTATTAATTGTGAAAAATTCTAATTTAATTCAAACATTAAATTTATTTGGACTCATTTGAATTTCCTCATCTGGTCATTTCATATGATCATTATTTCTAGTATTCTCTCTTTTAGGTCAATCATTTTAGGTACTAATAAGCCTTGAACTTTGAAAGTCAAGGTTAACTTATTTTTACCTAAATTGATTTGTTACCCCTATCAACAGATTCTATTCAGAATCACACTTACTCATTACTTCATTGCGTTTTTACCCCTATTTCTTCCTTTCTTGGTTATACAATTAACCTCCATTTTTATTTTATTTTATTTTATTTTATTTATTTATTTATTTTGCTTTTTTCCTCCTGCACTTAATTTCATTTTGATTATTTTGCCATTTATTACTTTTAATTTCACTCTACTTTACCTTTCTCCTTTACCTCCTTGTATCCTAGCTTGGGAACGACACACCTGAGCTTTAATAGGAGACATTGTTATCCCTCACTACGAGTTCAAATAAATTAGAAAGACAACTCTCTTTCACCCAAATTTTATTGTTGTTTTATTAGTGTTTCATTAGTTGTGCAGCAACTATAAAACAACACTCTACTCGTAGTCGGGTATAGCAGCCACGCAGCCTGTGAGTGGACCCGATCCACTCAATTTACTGAGTCTCCTTCCCTTCCCTTCTACTCAAGTCTCTCCTGCTTTCTTCCTTCTTTCCTCCTCACATTTGCAGAGACCTGTAAGAACCATCAATCGATTCTAAGTGAATGAAATGCAAAATCTTGTCAAAGAACAGTAATCATCCTTATGAATTTGATTGTAATCAAACCCTCCTTCGTTCTTCCTAACCTCCCTGCATTTGAAAACGCATTCCAAATTTTTGCATCTCATCCCATGCCAAGATCAATTATTAGAGATAAGTGTTGAACAACCGTCGCTTTCGAAGCCTCCTTGGTAAGCGGTCCAACTGTAAGGTGTTCGGTGTCAATCCTGTCAGACTAAGAAAAGAGATACCAGCATTATTATTATATTCTCACGTCTCGAACAGAGATATAATAATATTGTTTACCTTTTGACAAAATCTTGGTAACATTCCTCCCATTGGAAAAGGGAATTGTTTTATGTCACTGAAGTGTTTTCACCTTTTTCTCTTTTTTTCCTCTTCCTCATTAGAGTGACGAAGTCTTCACATCCCTAGTCTACCTAGACACCCTGAGACCAACACTATCATCACCACACTTCATTAGGGGTTCACAATCACTGACACAACACTTAGTTGTCCCACCACACATAGGCTTCTACTTCACACAGATCTGTGTCAGTCTCCCTTCTCCTCAGCGTGCCAACATGCTACAGACTGCAGACCCCCTTGCCCACGGGGAAGATGTGAACACTTGGCTGAGAGACATGACGGACAGCCTCACCCCCAAGACCTTTGAACTGTTATTATTCTTAATGAGAAGGTTCCTGACACAAGATTCAAGCCAGAACAACAACCACGAGGAGCTAGTCAAAATCACCAGCTCCCTAAGCTATGCCTTCACAACCCAGCTGAAACTGAGTGACAAGCACATCACCCATCTTCAAGAGGAGCTGTCATGTGCTCAACGCCGCATAGACAAGCTGGAAGTGAAAGTTCAAGATCAACTCAAAGCACCCAACGAGAGGGAGCAGGAAACAACGGAACAAGTTAAAAAGCTCCAAGCAGCCCTGGCAACAGCTCAACTTGACCAGCAACAAGCAAAGGCTGCCCAGAGAGACCTGGTAAACAGACTCCAGTATGCCGAACAGCTACTAGAGAAAGCCAAGAACGACATCAGCGACAAGAATGCTGAAATCAGTGCTTTAGAAGACCACCTTGAAAGGTACAGCACTGAAATAGACAATCTGACCCAACATCTACATGATGTCAACGATGAGCTCTACATGGTCAGAAAAGAACTCAAAGATGCTCGTGAGCTAAAACAAGAGCCAAGAAGAGAGAAACATATCTCAGCCTCACCACTAAGCAGAGCTAAGTCTCACATCAAAGAACTGGCATCCAATGAAAGAAGCGAAGGGCCACCACCCGAAACATCACTAGCCTTCACCACACAGCTCTTTCCTGCCACTGAAAGCAGAAACTCCATCCAAGCAGACCATGGAGCTGCACCTGGGATGACCATCAAAGTCCTCAACAAGCTGTCTAAAAGCATCAGCCAGTTTGACCCGAACTCCAAAGAGGGCCACGACATCCAGGCCCACCTGCAAGATATTAATTTTCATTTAGAAATGAGACCTCATGTGACTGACAGAGACAGGTTGTACCTCCTAAGAGCAACGTCAAGTGTGGAGGTACGAAACTTCATAGATCGACAACTCAGTCACACAAAGTCAAACTACCAGCTACTTTGTGAGGTCCTGATCAAAGAGTTTGCAGACCCTGAGTCTGAATATGGACTGTTAACTGCCTTAGAGACCAAACAAAGCCGACAGGAGACGCCACAAGCCTACTATAACCGGCTCCGAAAAGCCTACTTTGGTGCACACAACAAACCTGACCTTGAAGAAGAGGTGAACTTCAAAAGCCTTTTCCTAAAAAATCTGCACCCTGGAGTCAGTTGTCACCTCGGCGTCATGGCCTGCGACAGAACGGAAGGCCGACGATCACCTGGTACGCCACCATCTCAGAGATGACAAGCACCTGTTCAACAACCACCCAGAACGAACAAGTCTCTCCCGGCCAACCGCTGATGAAAAAGAACATCACCCCAGTCACCCATCACTTACAAAGAAAGTGTCAAATGAACTTCAACTCCATGAACCACATTAATGTCTGTGCAACAGCAACCACTAAAGCACAGAAGGTCAGAAAGTCTGCCACAACCAGAAGGCATCACAAGTGAAATGTAACATATGAGACAAAGTTTTGCACCCCAGCTTCACACAGCCATGCCAAACTACCTCCGACTGTCTGCTAAAGAACTTCCTGCCTTGCTGGACTGACCCCCATCTGAACACACCCTCATCCAAGCCAAGGATGCAGAGAGCATCTTCACCAACCTACAAGAAAAGGGGGGAGCCAAAACAGACTGAAACAGATCTGACCATACATACAGTACACTACACAATTAACACTCACAACATTGCCTACACCCAGAGGTAACCACACCTACTGATAACACATTTGACAAACATATTCTTCCCACGAGTAGAATATTAAAATCTTAGCTTAACATAGTTTTACATCCACCAGGAAGGAACATGCAACTATCCTCACCCCAGGTAGAACACCTGACACTGTTAAGGTACATGACACATCAGCTGCACCTGCCATCCTAGCTCAACAGTACTCGCAACCCTGACTAGGAAAACCCGCAGCTAATTTTCTTTGTTTTGTTTTGTTTTCCTCTTGCCTATCGCTTTCCTTCCCCTCTTGCTTTAGCAGGTGAAACTCCTAGCCACCCTACAAGGGTCAAAGGTCTGATATTAGGATTGACTTGCCACACCTAATATCCGCAAGCCACTCTAAACTGAATGGGAGCCAGAGAGCTCCATGCAAGATAGGTCAAATCATTTTACCACAGACGATGTCACCAGAAACTAAGGTGAACGTCTCTAAATTTAATACCTAAAATAAACAAACAAATGTAATCACAAATTTGATCAAAGGATCATTATACGAAAACAAATTTGAATAACAATTTCTAGGTGAATTCGACCATTTTCCAGGTACTACATGTACCCGAATAACGTAATGCCATGCACCGGTACAGTAACTGTCCTGGAAGTGTTGTCTTGTTGTTTGCTGTGTTTGTGTCTGCTTCTTCTGCCTTTGTTTCTCCAGCGCTCGTCGATGTCTTCTGCCAACAACACATCACCGAGCGAAAGGGGGATATGTAGGATTTCAGCGCGAATCAGACAATTTAGGAGATTCGATTAGAAGTAAAAACACTTCTACAGCCTCAAACTCCACAAATTCCAGCAAGACCAGACCCCTGTCGTAAAATTTGTCATTTGACACTCTAGTGTCTGCCAGCTCGAAGCAACCATTTAAACTAGAAGCTTAAAAATAGGAACTTGCAACATTGAAACAAAAGGACCCTTGTAGATTGTCAAATCTGGAGCAAGTAACCAAGATTAATTGTCAAAGAGATGCACATCTTGAACATCACATGACGATCATTAGAGTTTGGTTGGTGGACTCCCCCACGCACAGGACACTGACATTCTTTCTACACCCTTTTGACCTTTTCCTCCCTCACAGAACACATCCTTGCACCCACAGTATGGCACAGAAAACTGCCCATTGATATATATATATATATATATATATATATGCACCCAAAATTATGCTAAAAAGGACTCATGAGCAACTCATCATTTCTATGCATAATTTCCTATCATTTATGTAACCCACACATTTGTCTATTATGTTTGAATCACTTATTGTGTATGTCCTTTTTGATAACTATTGAATAGTTTGATGGTTTATATTGGTGTTTGATATGCCTGAGTTTGAAATTAGATTCTTGAAATGTTTCTATAATTCAATTATTTGTAAAATGTATTTTAGTCTTGTTATCGAAATCATGTCCAAATTTAACTTTGCCAAGAGTGGGAAAATTTGGGATCACGGGACTGATCAGATGACATTGTGATTTATGGTTGGGAGGAGCAACCAGCAGTGCCCCGACTTAGGACAATGTTCTTAGGACAATTGGTCAAGACACCATTTGGGATGTGTCCAAAAGCTGAGTTTAAAAACTCAGGACACCATTCAAATCGCTCTCTTACACCTCTCTTACGATGACCCTCTTACGCTGACTCTCTCTTCCTACTCCGCGTTCCGATGCTGTTAGCGTTCTTCTTGAACGCTCCCTGGCCTGCATGCCAGCATGCCAAGTGCTCCTCTAAAGGAAACATGAGGAGATCATTACACTTCTGTCTTTTACTTTAATTCTTTTATTTCTTTCCGTTGAGAGTTTCGTGTTCTAGTTAAGTTTTGTGCAAGCCGCGACCGACCCAAACGTCTTCGCTGACCTCAACTTTAACAGCGCACAACTCGCATCCTCAAGCCAACGCCCAAGATTTCGCGACCAACGACAACCGAACTCCCATCCAATCAGCAACCCCGGGAAACCCCTTTTGGAACGACGCACGAAAGGAATCCCTTCGATACAAAGGCAACGCAAGTACAACCTCCAGATTCTCACTGAACTGGTGCATTTTATAAAGTTTAATAACCTCTTTGAGAGACTCAATACGAGGGTTAATTAAGTGATTGATGGTTGTTCAGGTCTAAGCAATTGCACATATTGCTATAAACTTGGGACTTCATATTTTCATTCCTTTAAACTCATTCTTTCCTCACTTTCTCTTTCTGAAACCTGTGTGAATGCGTGTGTTTATGTTAGATTAGTTTGTATGTGTTAGGTTTATCCAATAAAATCATATTTTTATTAGAAAAGATAAGTATCTTGTGTTTTGTGCTTACAAGTTAATGTCTTAAACTGCCGATTTTGCTACTGTGCTAATATATAGTGTTTTCACTATATTCTGGATAGTAATATCCATTGCAGAGTTTCTGTTACACGGCTTGTGAATGAATCGCGGGTCGACTCTGAACAGCCGTAAAACAGCGATTCTGTTCAAATTCCCTATTGAATCATATTCGATTCCCTTTGAGCTAAATGATATGTAATTAATCCCTTTACATAGCGCATCTCTGACGATGATGATAAACAACTTAAAAACGACATGACAGTTCTCACGCGAGGTAACAACGGCGTGGTCTTGAAGAAAATTAACTTAAAGTTTAACTGTCAGTAGAGACGATGCTGCCAGTCACCTTTGAGAGACACACAGACTTGAGAGAGGTAATTTACGATCTTAAACTCTCTCCCCCCTCTCTTGCCGTCCGTCTGCTTGTCTGTCGGTCGGTCTAAACTTCATTATTAACTGCATTAGTTTGCTATAAACGGCTCAAGCATCGTTACTAGGTCTAAAATGACGTTTTGGAACTAGCAACGAAGGGTTGGATGAGCCGCTTCGCGTCGTGACCGCAACACCACCTTGGGTGTGCATTATTTTCTAAGAATTCTACGGCCCGTCGTCAATTATTCCTTACACACACACACACACACATATATATATATATATATATATATATCAGTCAAACCTGAAATTATTCACACCCCTGGCAAATTCTGACTTAAACTTTTATTCAACCAGCAAGTTTTTTTTGACTGGAAATGACACAGGCTTCTCCCAAAAGATAATAAGACGATGTACAAAAGGCATTATTGTGAAAAAAAAATATATATATATTTCTCAGCTTTTATTTACATTTGAACAAAAAGTGGCATGTCCAAAATTATTCATACCCTTTGCAAACTGTCACAGTCTATGGGAAAATCCAAAGTTCTTTACCATTCCAAATAGTCCAAGCTGTTCTAAAGTATCCTAATTACCCTGATTGATTGGGAACAGCTGTTTTAATCAACTCAACAGGTGAAAAACAGAAGCTCTCTGCTGTTGGTCTGTGGACAGTCATGGCTAAGACAAAGAAGCTCATTGGGGACCTGCGGCTGTGCATTGTGGCTGCTCACAAGTCAGGAAAGGGCTATAAGACCATATCTAAATGTTTTGAAGTTCAAGAATACAAGAGGACGTGGTCCAAAGCCAAAAGTGACACATGTGCTGGCCAGGAGGATAGTGAGAGAGGTAAAAAAGAATCCAAGGTTCACCACCAAGGCCATCCTGATGAATCTGGGCTCTGCTGGTGGCAACATCTCAAGGCAGACAGTCCAACAGACACTGCACACTGCTGGGTTTCATGGACGCAGACCAGGGAGGACACCACTTCTTCATCTGGACAAAGAAGAAGACTTCGGGTCTTCTGTTTTATGGTCAGATGAAACAAAAATTGAATTGTTTGGCCACAATGATGTAGCCTTCATTTGACATAAAAAAGGAGAAGCCTTCAACCCTAAGAACATCATCCCCACTGTAAAACATGGTGGTGGGAACCTAATGTTTTGGAGGTGTTTTTTAGCCGGTGGACCAGAGAACCTAATCACAGTAAACGGCACCATGAAAAAGGAGCAATGCATCAAAATTCTCAACAACAACATCAGGCAGTCTGCAGAGAAACTTGGCCCTGGGCACCAGTGGACATTTCAGCACAACAACAACCCAAAACACACAGCAAAAGTGGAGAAGAAATGGTTAGCAGACAAAAACATTAACGTTTTTCCTGACTTAAGTCCAATTGAGAATCTGTGGAGGGAGCTAAAGATCAGGGTGATGGCAAGGAGACCCTCCAACCTGAAAGAGTTGGAGACTGGATTTAGTCTCTCAGTTTGTTCTGTTTCTTCATGCCATTCAAGACAGACTGGATGATGATGAGATCAGGCCTGGAGCACTGTCTGTGGTCAAGACTCCTTGTGCAAACAGAAATCTCACTGGATTATTACAATTAATGGGAAAATGAACATTTGGAAATGTAAACTGGTATTTCCTACTGACACACTACAACAAAGACAGAAATAACCATTTTAGCTGGTAAAAATTTTAGTGTTCTAATAATTTTGGCCACCACTGTATGTATACATATACTGAATACACTTTTCAGTCAAAGTATTAGTTCAATATTTAGTTCAATTTTTTTTTTTGTAATAGGTCAGTATAATTACATGTCGTATATGTGTTTGTTTGTAAAAATATTTTTTTATATTTTTATAATTTATTTTATTATTTATTGTTAAATAAGTAAAATAAAAAAAGTAAAAAAAATATATATTTTAAATAATGTTAATAATGCAATTAAATGCAAAATAAATATAATGAAATAAACTGGAGTAATAATTTTACTAGAGGATATTTCACATAGTTATATCTTTATTTATGTATTTTTATATTTTTTGTACTTTGCAAAGTACAGAAAAAACTGTCAAATTTTGAAATATTTTAGATCAAATAAATGCAGGCTGGGTGAGCAGAAGAGACTTAAAACATAAAAAGTCTTATTAAACACACACACACGCACACACCAAGGCAGAGTTTCCCAGGGCCTCGTTCGTTTTTCTGTCTTTCTTCTCGGCTCTCTTTTCCTCTGATGAGTCTGGTAATGACAGATGGGAGACTGTGTGTATGCGTTGATGACACATAAGAAGGATTAAAGTTCAAACTGTTTGTACCGGCTCCAGCCCTCAGTATACATTATGGAGAGAGTTCCTATCTCATTTTGTGTGATCCAAAAGTTTTAAACGCTACAGGCGTTTGGGCGACTTCATGAATCTCCATTAGAGGAAAAGCGTCAGAGTACTATATGTTCAAAAGAGGAGGGAAGGAAAAGGAAACTTAAAGATGGGGTACAACTCAGCTTTTTTTGTGTGTAAATGGCTCAGCTGATGGGAGCTTTTTACAACCTCTTCGATAAACAACATTTTTAGGGGATTTATTCAGAGTATATGTTTTTTTTTCAATGCACTGCATCTGCGATCTTATGGCACATAATGCAGTAATGCTGCAATAAATATACCATGTTTCCTTTTAGAAATATGACCCAAACTCCGCTGAAAGCGTACAGCTGGAGATCATACAGAATTATGTGTACAACTCGCATTTAGAGCATTTCTGAAAGCTTTTCTGAAAGCTTTTTTTTTTTTTTTGTGGAAAAAATGTTCACTTTGGATTTATACATCTAATCTTTTTCTAAAAGTGGTTTAACAAATATATACTGTCAGTGTAATACAAACGTTATGTTTATAAATAATATAATATTTTAACAATTGGTTTTGACCAGTACAATGGCAATAAAAATTCAATTATTATTTTATCTCTGTAATCACTTAATATTTATGCTCATAGTATAAATACAATAAAAATGGTTGCTGTTATATTTCAGTGAACTGAAAACATCTGCTACAGAAGACATTTATAAGACTACAAAGATCTAAAGAAAAATCTGAAGTCTCAATTTGCACTCTATTGAATCTAAAGGGTGAATAGAAGAAACATTTGAGATGTTGCATGATCTTCTATGTTTTTCAATGCACTGCATTTATGCTACTGCAGCAATACAGTTATGCTGCAATAAATATGCCATGTATTTCCTTTTAGAAATATGACCTGAACTCAGCTTCAAGTGTACAGCTGGAGATCATGCAGCTCTAAGTGCAAAACATGAATTCAAAGCATTTCTGAAATAATTCGGAAATGTTCTCTTTTTGTTTATACATTTCTCTAATGGTTTAAAAAATATTATCAGCGTAATACAAAACTGTACAAACATTTGAAGTCAAATGTTAATTATTTTACTAAAATAAGAGGGATCATACAAAATTCAAACAAAATTTTGTTATTTTTTATTTAGTATTGACCTGAATAATATATTTCACATCAAGGATGTTTACATATGGAGAAAACAATAGTTGGATTTTGAAAAAAACGACCTTGTTCATAAGTTTACATACACTTGATTCTTAATACTATATTGTTACCTGAATGATCCACAGCTGTTGTTTTTCCCCCCCCCCTTTTTGTTCAGTGATAGTTGTTCATGAGTTCCTTGTTTGTCCTGAACAGTTAAACTGCCCACTTTTCTTCAGAAAAATTCTTCAGGTTCCACAAATTCTTAGGTTTTTCAGCATTTTTGTGTATTTGAACCCTTTCCAACAATGACTGTATGATTTTGAGATCCATCTTTTTTACACTGAGGACAACTGAGGGACTCATATGCGACTAATAAAGAAGGTTCAAACGCTTACTGATGCTTCAGAAGGAAACACGATGCATTGAGATCTGGGTGGTGAAAACTTTTGGAATTTAAAGATCAGGATAAATTTTACTTATTTTGTCTTCCGGGAAACATGTAAGTATCTACTGTAGATTCTGGAGGGCAGCACTAAATGAAAAAAAAAATGATATTAAGGCAAAATAAGAAAATTGTACAAATCTTCGTTCTGTTCAAAAGTTTACACCCCTGGCTCTCAATGCATTGCGTTTCCTTCTGGAGAATCAGTGAGTTTTGAACCTTTTGAACCTGTAATAGTTGAATATAGTTGAGTAGTTGAGAATATAGAATAGTTGAGTCCCTCAGTTGTCCTTAGTGTGAAAAGATGGATCTCACAATCATACAGTCATTGTTGGAAAGGGTTCAAATACACAAAAATGCAGAAAAACCAACGAGTTTGTGGGACCTAAAGGATTTTTTTGAAGAACAGCAGGCAGTTTAACTGTTTAGGACAAACAAGGGACTCATGAACAACTATCACTAAAAAAAAAAATAATAATAACACAGCTGTGGATCATTCAGGTAACAACAGAGTATTAAAAATCAAGTGAACGTAAAGGTTTGAACAGGGTCATTTTTATAAATTCAACTACTATTTTCTATTGTGGACTATATGTAAACATCTTATATGTGAAATATCTTATTCAGGTCAGTACTAAATTAAAAAATAACATGGGTTTTGTATGATCCCTGTTACTTGGCAAAAAAAAATTGAACATTTTGCAGATTCTGAAAGTGTATGTTAACTTTTGACTTCAACTGTATTTACATTTAATATTTTATACAGCTCTGTAATCACTTATTTTTATAGTATAATGGGTCTTTGTATATAAAAAATAGACATGCTGTTATATTTTGAGAAGAAAAACCCTACTATGGATAACATTTATAAGATTATGAGACTCTAGTTTTGTTTGTTTTTCAATGCAATGGCATTTGTACTGCTGTGATTTTACAGCACACAATACAGTAATGTTACAATAAATATGCCATATTTCTTTTTGAAAATATGACCTAAACTCAGTTGAAAGCATACAGCTGGAGATCACGCAGCATTGTGTGCAAAACAGGCATTCAGAGCATTTCTAAAATAGTTCTCCCAGGGTCGTCCTTCCAGCATAAAGAAAGAACTCTTAACCTCTGCTGTTTGCTTTCAAACAGCAGTGAAGACGCAGAGATCCACAATATCTTTGGCCTGTGGGAGGGCAGCGTTCGCTATAGCAACGCTATAACCTGACCAACACCCTGACCTTTTGCACGCTCTGACAGCTCTATCTCTCTCTGTAAACAGCAACACTTTCTGTTCCCGTTTTCCTTTAGAACACGGCTGGAACTTTTCAGATGCTGTTGCTTCATGCCTGCGTGCAGAACATCTGGCCTGTAACGCGACGTACACGGCAAGAGACATCGGCCTGTATTAGATGCTTATGTTGAGAGGTAATTGCTTGTATCCAAATGGCTCTGTGGGAAACATCTGCCACCGTGTGATTGGTGCTATCTGAAACATCTGCTGCAGTGCGATTGGTTTCATGAGACACGTCTGTTTGGATGTGACTAGTGCTAGTGATGCCCTCATTTCAATAGAATAAAGATCGGGTCACTTTTAAATATACTATACATATACTAATACTAATAATAAACATCCATAAAAACATCCATATTAATATATTGAGGCCATATTTTACATGTATAATCTAATCTAATAAAATCTAATCTAATATAAATATTTTTGCATTTGCTTCAGAATGTTTTTTTTTTAAAGATTTTTTACAAATATATTTTAAGACTATCAATAATAGTAACAGAAATAGTTTCTTCCCCCACCGATTCAAATCTAAATTTGACAGTTTAACAGCTGAGCCCAAGCCTCCGTTACTAATTCAAAAACGTCACTTTAGAACTAGTAACGAAGGCACATTGAGTTGCTTCACTGAAAGCTTATTGTATTACTGTATTAAAAGCTCACTGTATTATGAGTATTATGAGATAGATGAACTGAGCGAGTGTGATTACCTGTATCTGATACAGCATTCATTTTTCAGCTCATTCTCATATTCACAATAAAACATTAGTATGAATATTCACTAAGGACAGCCTTATCTTTGTCGTAACATTAATATAATTTCATCTGTTAAGCCGTTAAGAAGTAATGACAGCATTGCTGAGTGCATTTGTTAGCTGTGTCAAGCTGTTGTTGAATCTGAAAACAACTTTCGTTTACAACAGCATTTATTTTTTTTTAATATAAAAGTCTTTACTGCTGTACAGATGTTGTCTTTATTAACAAAACTACATTTTTGAACTATAGACGTTTTTGCATTTCCGGTCTCCATTGTTTCTAGTCAAATTAGCGTATATTCCAAGCTAATAATCTAATGTTAAACCTATTAAAATGTTTTTAAATAGCACATGGCTCCATAGCGCCATCACTTTGCAACTTCGCAATGACAATCATTTATCAGTGCTTCACTTTAATGAGTGTGTAGACGACACAAAGCTGTGGACGTTGGCTACATTAAAAACAGATGGACGCTATTTGAATGGGTTCCTATGGAGACCGGAACAGAAAAGCATTCAGTCAGATGTTAGAATTCGTAATGGCGACACTCATCGTTTACTCAGGCAAAAGGTCTATGAACAAGTACATTCTCGGCTGAAAACCTCTTAAAACTACAAATGGACTGCCATGACAGTCACTGAGAGAAGTGAAACCGGTGAAACGGCTGTTGGAGTTTTGTTGGACTCTGATATCACACTCTTATTAGCCAATCAGATTCAAAAATGGTTCACAAGACCACAGAGTGTGGTACAGAGTGTACAGTCAAAGAAACAAGATTAACAACAAAAACCGTAATAAAATGTATTTTGATTCCTGACTTTTATTTTGAAAGATGCGCATGAAAGCTCTGGACACTTCTGTCAGATCACGTTTAAGTATAGAATGCTTTGAGACACACTGTCACGATTTTGCATCTGCAGTCAGATGAGCTGTCAGGGTTAATGTCAGTGTAATAGTTCTATCGTTATTTTGTTTTTGTTACTTTGTTACGAAATAAGTCTCTCACCTCAGAAAGATGAACTATCCTGTCCTGTCAGATGTTATACTGTGCTTGTAGCACGCACACTTCAGTTGCGACTCGCTGTATATCATTTAACTAAAGCACAAAATAAACTATGAGCATGCAACGTGTGAAATAAAGTAAAGTACAAATAAATTGTGTTTCACCTAACGTAACATTCTATTCAAGAGCAGTTTCCATGTTTTATTTAAACTTCATGTGAGTATAGAGTGTTTTCACGACGCATCATCAATCGGCCATATTGGCGGCACTGAATGTAAACAATGCCATTGAACCGAACAAAACTTGCATATTTTGCTGATTATTGCTGCTGAAAATGGTCAATTATTGTCATGTTTTGGGCTGTACTAATCGGTCGAACCAGAAAAAAAAAAAAAAACTTTTGGAGTACTATAGGCAAAAGTTATAACAAATCAAAGAGAAGAGTGCAAAAAACTGTCTGAGGAACAAAACTGAACTGAACAAATCTTGGCCAAACTGAACCAGAATTTCCAGAGCAAGAATCTTGACAACATTCTTGTTTGTTTTTCAGTCAGGCTTCTGTTTCCAGTCAGGTAGGTTAAATGTTAGGCAAAATTATAATTAATACTGCTCGTGCGTATCTTTACCACTAACTTTAGTTTGTCAAAATATTGCGGCCTTTCCTGCTTCCTTCTCTATATGATTTTGAAGCTTCCACACATTTTTTTCCCCATAGTTTAAACAACATAAATTAGCAGAACAACATATTCCGTAGTACATTAACCATGCAATCCATGTTGTTGTTTACATCCTAGTTTAGGGCTGAACCACTAATCAATTATCTTCCAAAAATGCACAACTTTTACCGTCATTTTGCAGTGCATTCATAAAAATTAGCCTTGAAACTACTGGGATTTTAAAGTTGAACTGCTTTGTTTTTCTCTGTGCTAAAAAGCTAGGCACGTTTAGCGCTTAGCATCAGATTACATGGTCCTTAAGGTGAGAGCGTATGAGAGAGTGTAATACTCTATGAGATGGCGATTATACAGACTTTCCTTTCACACCCAAGCTCAGGCTGTTTTGGTCCATTACAATCTTTCGGAGGTAATAAGGATCTCTTTCAGGCAACACCGAGTGTCCTGAATCTGCTCAAGTATAAAATTAGCACTTACCACACTTTCAGACTAGCACACACATACGCATCTGTACGTACACCGACTGCCAAATGCTTTGACAAACGCACACATAAATGTGAGAAGCATAGCATGGGCTCCAACCAGGAGGTGAGTGCCTCTAAATTACAGGTAGGTGAAGAGCGTGCTGATAATAGCTTCACCTCTCCCATTGACCTGATGGGGCGAGTAGGATGGAGAAAGAGAGCACGCCGAATCAATGCAGGCCACTTATCATGATTGGTCACAATCACAGAGATGACAGCGTGAAAGCCGGTTACATGGCCCGTTCGATTCCCGCTCTCTCACGTCTTTGTTGGAAAAAATACAAATGAGATCTGTTTAACGTCTCAATTGTTTTTCAGATCGCAATGGAGGCGTTTGCTAAAATGGTTAGTTCCTTCAAAACGGAAGATTCAGTCATCATTTATTCACCCTCATGGTGCTCCGAACATGTTTCTTTTGTCCATGAAGCACTAAAGGAAATGTTAGGTTTAATGTTTATACTATAGAATACAGTGACAGTAAATAGATGCTGTCAAGCTCGAAAAATGGCAAAGAGCATCATAAAGCGCTCCGTATGATTCGTATGCTATGTAAGTCTTTGTGAGCTGTATTTTATGAGGAACAATTTAACAATATTCTGTGAAGATGTTTTCCTTCACTGCAGAAATCTCATTCAGTCTTAGTCTTGGTAAAATATAAGATAAACAAGGTTTAATTTGATTCATTGATTCACTTATTGTTGAGTTTCAGCTGATGGACTGATTCAATCATTAATCCATTCATTAGATTTGATTGAATGGATTTATTGTTTTAATATTTTGCTAAAATTATTCATTCATTGAATTATTCTTATATAAGATTTAGTTTAATTCAGTTAAGGTTCAGATGATCGGTTTATTTATTTATTCATTCATTACATTTGATTAAATTGATACATTAAGATTTTTATTGAATCCTTACATCCGATTTAGTTCAGTTGATTCTTTCATTAGCTTTGGTTGAATTGATTCATTGAATCATTAATGATATTTTGATAGATTTGTTTGCATGCATATAATATTTAGTTTGATTAACTGATTCATTTATTGATAAAGTTCAGTTACTGATTGATTACATTTAGTTGAATTTAATTTATTGATTTATTAATACGATTTTGATTCCTTCATTTATTCATTCACTAAATATATATATATTTTTTCAATTAATAATTGTTCAGTTGATTGATTGATTGATTGATTGATTTATTCATTGATTGATTGGTTCATTATTTATTTATTAGAACTGATTCATTGATTTGTTGATTCATTCATTCATGTATTTATTGGTTGACTGGTTCATTCATTGGATCTGATTCATTGATTTGTTGATTGATTGATTGATTCATTTATTTATTGATTGACTGGTTCATTAATTCATTTATTCATTCATTTATTAACTGTTTCATTGATTTGTTGATTCATTAATAAGATTTTGATTGATTCACATATTATTTTATCATTGAAACAGTGAATCCTTTATGAATAATTTATTCATATTGAAAAAAATAGTTGAATTCATTAAATGTTAGTGTTTAGTTGATTGACTGATTCATTCATTCATTCATTGACTGGTTCATTAATTTATTTATTAGAAATGATTCATTGATTTTTTTGATTCATTAATAAGATTTTGATTGATTCACATATTTAATAACTGAAACAGCGAATCCTTCATGAATCATTTATTCATATAGAAAAAATAGTTTAATTTATGAAATGTTAGTGTTTAGTTGAATCACTGATTCATTCATCCATTGACTAAATAATCATTTAATATATAATATGTTTTTGATTAATTTATTGTTAAAGTTTCACTGATTAATGCATTTATTTACTGGATTGGGTTGAATTGCTTTATTGATTCATTCATAGTTTTTATTGATTTGTTTGTACATATAAAATATTTCAATTGATTTATTAATTCATTTTTTGTGAAGGTTTAGTTGATTGATTGACTGGTTCATTCATTAGAACTGATTCATTGACAAGATTTTAATTTATTCATATATTAATCATTAAATCAGCGAATCCTTCATGAGTCATTTATCCATATTATTAAATAATTTATTCATATAGAAAATTTAGTTTAATTCATTAATTGTTAGGTTTCAGCTGATTGATTGATTCATTCACAAAATAATTATTATACAGTACAGACCAAAAGTTTGGACACACCTTCTCATTCAAATGAATGAGAAGGTGTGTCCAAACTTTTGGTCTGTACTGTATATTTTTCTGTTTATTAAAGTTTTTACTCTACATTTGTGCAGTTTTCAATGGGTTAGTGATATTTTTTTTTTAAATATATATAAATTAATAAATATTTTTTAAATGGGTTTTTATGCAAAAACTGCTTTTTTATGTAAAATTCACTTTATAAAAGACCCACATTTCTAACTTTAATTCATGGGGATAACGTGGATAATTTCACATGGTTTAGTGTAAGACTTTTGCCCATATTTTGGAAAATCCAGTTTTAAAAGTAAAAAAAAAATTACTTTTACCAGTATGTGGCTGCAGAGCTCCACTATTTGCTACTTGCTATTTGACCACCTGAAAGATATTTTTCACAAGTTTTTTCAGTTGAATTCACATCTACAGTACAGACCAAAAGTTTGGACACATCTTCTGAGAAGGTGTGTCCAAACTTTTGGTCTGTACTGTATATATTACCTTTTCTCGATTAATTTATTGTCAAAGTTTAATTGATTAATTTATCCCTTTATTACATTTTGTTGAAGAAATGTATTGATTCATTTATAATTTTGATTTGTTTGTACATATATAATATTTCAATTAATTTATTAAGGTTTAGTCGATTGATTGCCTGGTTCATTCATTAGAACTGATTCGTTGTTTTTTTTAATCATTAATAAGATTTTGATTGATTTAATAATTTGATTTGATCATTTAATCAGCTAACCATTAATTAATTATTTATCCACATCATTGTATCGCTTATTAATATAAAAAATGTTGATTAATTCCTTAATTAAGGTTCAGTTGATTGACTAATTCATTCTTTCATTCAATCATTTAAACTGATTTATTAATTCATTATACAATTTTGATTGTTCATACACTGTAAAAAGTTTTCACCGGTTTTAACTGAAAAGCTTAAGTTTAGCAGCTGCCCTAAAATTTTAAGTTTAATAATTAACATGAATTTAATTTTGAACAACTGTTTTGTTTGTTTGCTTACTGGTGTGTTTGTTATTTAAACTTTTTATTATTATTATTCTTTTTCCCCCAGAATCAAATGATCCGGTCTGTGCTCTCTTTGCAATATCCTGTAGCCTCAGACTCCTATTTTATCAACAGTTTATATTTCTCCAATGGACTTTTAGGAGAAACATCTGAGATAAAGGCATAAGTGAGAAATCCAGCAAAGCTCTTGAGCTATGAAAAGCAACCTCAGAGCAATAAAAATAGCCTTTAGCCTCTTCATAATGCAGCTCTGCTTCCTCCACACATACTCGCAGACGGTCAAGTTCTCCATGTGTTCGGCCGCACTGTGGCCTTCATAGACGCAGCAAACGCACACACTCTCTCTACACACCTCACACACACACAATCTCCCACCCACACACACACACACACACACACACACACACACACACACACACACACACACACACACACACACACACACAATCTCCCACCCACACACACACACACACACACAATCTCCCACCCACACACACACACACACACACACACACACACACACACACACACACACATATCCTCTCCAAACCCACAGAGCCGGAGGGGTTTGTGCTAATCATACTGCTGTCTCCAGGACTACAGCTCTCTTTCATGGCAGGTCAGCTGTGCATCAATTATTCATGCTCTGATATTACTAATGCATTAGTAATTTATCATAACCACCACATTTCTTGATGAGATTGTCTTTTCTGAGGAGTACATTATTATGGCAAATTAATAGTTTAATATTAAACTGGCAATTTAAAGCACTGTGGAGCTCACAGAGTTTGGGTGAAGCACCTTCCTCATAGAGAAGGACAGAATTGAGGGGGAGTGAATGAGTGAATAAACTTTCGAGGCTGTTTGCAACCCTCATTCCCGGAGATAATTGAAAAAGTTTTGGAAGTTGACATTAGTATTATTGATAGATGGATAAAAGATGAACTTCTGCACAACACTATGAAAATACAGTGGTAGAGGTCGAAGCTTTCTGTATTTGAATCTAGTTCCATCAGAATATAAAATCACATCCGCAATCTGTATTCATGCCGACAATAAATATATCAAGGTTAGAAATGACTCAAGACTTCAAGTATTCCCCCCAAATTGAATTCATTGTAAAATTTATTTTTGTCCATAGCTCTTTCAGCCTTTTGCATACCTTAACACTCTTGGACTGGGTGTTTCATTTATATTTCGATTTATATCATGTGTATGTTCATTTGTTTACTTATTCATTCAAGGTTTGGTTGTTGGTTGATTCACTTATTATTACTGTTTGGTATAATAGCTGACTGATTAATTAATTTATTTATAATGTTCAGTAGGCTAACTGACTGAGAGATTGACTGATTGATCCATAGATTAAACATATGGAGAAGTGAATAACTGAGTCAAATTAATAGAGTCATTTCTAGTGATTTGCTTTATTGACTGGCATGTCTGATTCAAGGTTTGATTGATCAATTCTTAATGTTTAGTAGACTGACTGATGGATTGAGTCACTGATTGATTCACTGATTCAACATATGGAGGATTGAATGACTGAATCATTCCTAGTGCTTTGCTTTATTGACTGGCATGGCTGATTCAAGGTTTGATTGATCAATTCTTAATGTTTAGTAGACTGACTGATGGATTGAGTCACTGATTGATTCACTGATTCAACATATGGAGGATTGAATGACTGAATCATTCCTAGTGCTTTGCTTTATTGACTGGCATGGCTGATTCAAGGTTTGATTGATCAATTCTTAATGTTTAGTAGACTGACTGATGGATTGAGTCACTGATTGATTCACTGATTCAACATATGGAGGATTGAATGATTGAATCATTCCCAGTGCATTGCTTTATTGATTGACGTGGTTGATTCAAGGTTTGATTGATTGATTCATTCTGAATGTTCAGTTGATTAACTGACCGACTGTGGATTGAAATATTCCTAATGCTTTTTAGCCTGGGGTTTCCCATGCTGCCTTGCGCGCAGCATGATTTTATTCACGCTGCTAGGCAGCCTGGAGTCCATGGACCAAATTTTCACCTAAGATAGGGAACCAATCACAGAACAGGGAGGGAGCAGCAAGACGATGACGCCTTCTATGCGACTCACTGAAGCAGTTTGTTTATAACTATGGATCCAGCATGGCAGCAGACACGAAGTTATCTTTCGATGTAGTCTTAGATAGTGTTCTAAGTAGTTTAGAACGCAAGTTTATTTTGAAAAAAGAGCATCTTTTGGCGTTAAACCGCATTTGATAAACATTCGTAGCGCCCAATAAACGGCTCTGGGCATTCGTAAACCACGCCTCAAATACGAGAATATGAACATGTGGTTCCCAGACCACGAATCATGACGTTGTCATGACGTGGTTTGGCGTTAGCCAGGCTAAATGCTTGTTACGTTGAATGACTGAATGATTCATTCCATATGTTCAGTAGATTGACTGATGGATTGATTCACTGATTTAACATATGGATGATTGAATGATTATGTCATTCCTGGACCAGTGCATTGCTTTTAAGATTGATGTGGTTGATTCAAAGTTTGATTAATTGATCCATTCTGAATGTTAAGTATATTAATTGACAGACTGATTCACTTCTGATTTCTTGATTCACTATTTGCTGGATTGAGTCATTCCCCATGCTTGTTGTGTTGAATGACTGACTGATTCATTCCTTATGTTCAGTAGATTGACTGACTGATTGATTCACTGATTGATTCATCGATTCAACATATTCAGGATTGAATGATTGATTCAAGGTTTAATTGATTAATCCATTCTTAATGTTCAGTAGATTGACTGACGGATTGATTTCCTGATCAATTTCTTGATTCATTATTTGGTGGATTCAGTAGATTGACTAACTGATTGATTCACTGATTGATTCATCGATTCAACATATGGAAAATTGAATAAGTCATTCCCAATGCATTGCTTTATAGTAATGGTCATGTGACAATTTGCACTAACCATGTGAAACTGCACATAATAATTATTCTTTGCACTAAAACATCAATCAGTAAGGTTTTTAGAGCTTTATCAATGAAAACCTTTTTACGGTCACTATTGTGAGTGGTGGGATTAAATGTTCAGTCAACTGACCAATTGATTCACAGATTGATTCATTGATTCAACATATTGAGGACTGAATAATTGAGTCATTCCCAGTACATTGCTTTATTGATTGACATAGTTGATTCAAGGTTTGATTTATTGATTTATTCCTAATGTTCAGTAGGTTTACTGATGGACTGATTCACTGATTGATTCATTGATTCAATATATTAGTGCATTGCTTTATTGATTGATGTGGGTGATTCAAAGTTTGATTGATTGATCCATTCTAAATGTTAAGTAGATTAACTGATGAACTGATTCACTGATCAATTTTTGTGATTCATTATTTGGTGGATTGAGTCATTCCTAATGCTTGTTATGTTAAATGACTGACTGACTGATTTATTCCTTATGTTCAGTAGATTGACTGACGGATTGATTCACTGATTGATTCAACATATTGAGGATTGGATGATTGAGTCATTCCCAGTGCATTGATAGACAAGGTTGATTCAAAGTTCGATTGATTGATCCATTCTTAATGTTCAGTCGACTGACTGACTGACCAATTGATTCACTGATTGATTCGTTGATTCAAGATATGGAGGACTGAATGATTAAGTCATTTCCATTGCATTGCTTTATTGAGTGACATGGTTGATTCAAGGTTTGATTTATTCAATTTTTAATGTTCAGTCAACTGACTGACCGATTGATTCTCTGATTGATTCAACATGGATTGAATGAGTCATTCCCAGTGCATTGCTTTATTGACTGTAATGATTCATTCCTTATATTCAATAGATTTACAGACTGATAAATTTGCTGATTGGTTCAGTGATTCAAGATTTGGTGGATTAATTGATTGCATCAGTAGACTGACTGACTGATTGATTAAATGATTCAAGATTTGGCAGCTTGATTAGTCCTAAAGAATTTGTTGCAACACAAGATTTTCCAATGCAGATTTCAGATGGTCATGTAAATTCCCAGTAACGCTGCTAGATTGAAAATGACTTCTGTAAAATTAATTTTATTTTGGCTATTGATTGATTGAGTCCTTTATTGCTCAGGGCTGCCTTTCCCAAAAGCATCATAAGCCTAGATAGTAGAGATTATTAATGGCAGTGCTTTCTACAATCTATTTAGGCTTACGATGCATTTGGGAAACATGTCCCAGGTTTTGTCAATTGATTGATCAATTCATAATACTGGTTAAATGATTCATTAATTTAACTTTATTGATTGATTAATTTATTGCTCACAGCTTTGTTTCCCAAAAGTATTATAAGCCTGAGTAGATTGTATATTGACCACTCATGGCCCAGGTTCTCTCTACAGCTGATTTATTTAATCATAATAGTGATTAATTGATTGATTCATTAGATTTATTGGACTGATTCACTGATTCATTGATTAATTCTTCCATTTATTCACTATTCCTCATATTGAATGTTTGACGGTCTGTGACACACAACATGTTTGTGCTCACTGCTTCCTTTCCCCCATATGCTCATCATCTTAGTATCATTATGTGTTAAACACCATATGCCCTGTCATGGTATTGTGTCTTGGGTTCCTCTCATGAGCTCCACGTTGCCGTTCCACATCACGCTTCATGTTGTGTTAACTCTCAGTGTCATTACGCGGTGCTGAATAAGGAAAACAGAGCTTTCTTCCAGCTGTGATGTCTACTAGCATTATACCTGTCCAATTCACAAACATCAGCTCTGCAGCACCAGCAATGTGACAGCCCATCAATTCATCCATCCTACAAGTAGCAAGCAGTCATTTAGAAAACGATTTTACCCAAAGCGGCTGTCAGTACACTTATTACATGGACAGTCCCCCTGAAGTAACCTGAGGTTAAGTGGTTTGCTCATGGCCACAACTATAATAGCTCATGGATCCTCGATTGTAGACTTAAAGAACTAACTGCTCAAGAAAAAAAAAAAAAGACTCCTGCTACGCTATTAGCACTAATTTTTGCTGCCCATCAGGAGCAAGAGTCAGCAATCCCACAGGCACACACAGATGCATGGGCGGCGGAGTGGGCGTCCGTTGGCTGTGGCTATGCCTCCTCGTAGTAGGAGTATTCAGATTGCATACTGTACATCTCTTGCTTTCTGGCAGGTACGATGCTCAAGGTCATCTTTTTTATAGAGAATGTTTTTATTAATTGCAGATTTTTCCATAAATTCGTGCTCATGACATCTGCTTCTATCTACTATTGATCTGTATCAATTGCCTTCAGAGTTTTCCATCTGCGCTCTCTCTGTGTACTTGCTCTGCTGCTGCGTTTAAAAGGCTCACAAGGTTTTTCAAAATCAAAAGCAGGAAAATGTCCAGTTTTGACTAAAGAAAACAGCATCCTCTGATATTTCTTTTATGGTCATTTGTACTTCTCCTGGAATTCTCTAATGTTAGGGTCTATTCTCATCAGATTACATCAAATACTGTATGGAGCCTTTGGCAACTTGCTTTTCAGAACAGAAGTTACCTCATGTGGTTGTCACGGGTTGTGTGGCTTAAGGGAAGAGCACGAAGCAAGAATATTCCAATGCAGTCTTTTAATATAATCCACAACGAAAATACAGGAGAGCAAGGAGAATCACACACATGGGAACATCTAATAGCAGACAAAGGAAATGGGGATAACGCAGGACTTAAATACTAGAAGGTTAATTAGGGAGAACTGAAACAGGTGTGTAGCAATTAATCAAAAACCATGGGAACAAATGAGGAACTAACTCAGACAGGAACACAACAGAACAAACATGTGACATTTCGCCCCCTCCCGGAAAGGCGCGTCCTCGCGCCGACAAAGAGTCCAACAGAGGAGGGAGGGTGGGGGTTCAGGAGGCGGGCGTGGGGCAGGCGAAGGGCAGGCAATGGGAAAGGAGTAAAGTTCAGGAGGCCAGGGTGGAGTAGATGGAGGAAGGAGCCAGGGAGGAGCCAGAAGCAGGAGGAGCCAGATGGTAGTCCAGAGACCAGCCAGGACGAGGCCCCAGGGCGGAGTCGAAGGAGGGAGGAGCCATGGTGGAGAGATGGCAGATGACACCCTGGGGACGAGCGATGGAGACGGAGCTACTGGCAGAGGTGACCCAGGTGGAGCCGAGCAGACGGAGAGCCAGGGTGACACAGAGGGTCCAGAGGGCCAAGGCGGAGCTGATGGCTCAGGCGACTGAGGCGGAGATGTGGATCCGGAAGACCGCAGCAGAGCCGGAGCGACAGAGGACAAAGGCGGAGCTGGAGGGAAGGAGGAGCCTGACAGAGCCGGAGGGACAGAGTGACAAGGCGAAGCCGGAGGAATGGAGTCCCGAGGCGGCGGATGGTCGACGACTGACCAAGGCGGAGCCGGAGAGACGAGGGAGCCCGGTGGAGCTGGTGGGATGACGGGCCACGGTGGAGATGAGGGAGCCAGGAGCCAAGGCGGAGCCGAAGGGTCGGAGGACCGAGGTGGAGTCCAGGACTCGGAGGCTGGAGGTAGAGACTGGGGATCGACCCGCCTAGGCGGAGCTGGAGCCTGGAAGTCCCGAGATGGATCCACAATCCTAGATGGCGCAGCCTGAGGGTGAGCTGAGGGACAGACAGGCACTAGCAGAGACAGGGCTGAGGAACTGGCTGGTTTGAGTGGAGGCGGGAGAGGGAGGCTGGGTGGGAACTTCAGAGACTCTGGACGGCTGGACGGGACCAGCGGAGGGTCTGGAAGACTGGACTTGACTGGCGGAGATTCTGGACGGCTGGATGGAGCTTTCGGAAACTCTGGAAGACTGGATGTGACTGGCGGAGATTCTGGACGGCTGGGCGGAACCAGCGGGGACTCAGGACGGCTGGGCGGAACCAGCGGAGACACAGGAGAGCTGGACGGGACCAGCGGAGACACAGGAGAGCTGGACGGAACCAGCGGAGACACAGGAGAGCTGGATAATATCTCCCCAAACCAGTCTATAAGATCCACTTCAAATATTTCCAAAAGTTCTTTATGATAATATCCATAGCTCAGCTGCAGCTCACCCTCAGTGTTAGGAGTGTGGGCGGGACCTCCCTCTAAGCCCTCGATCTCCACAAGGACTCCTACGGTGTTGCACAGTGTAGCCGGCTCACACACCTGGTCAGTCGCGTCATCAGGCTCAATCTCCGGGGCGATGATGTCCTCTGTCGCTTTAATTGCGGCAGATCGTGGCGCTTTAATCGCTACGGGCTTTGGCTGTGCGGCTGCGGTGGGCTCTGGCTTGTGCTCCGTGCTGCGGGGTGATGAAAGCTGGCTGGGCTCTGGATCGGGAGTGGGGCTGGAGAGGTCTTCCTGAACAGGACAGACGGAGAAATACAGTCCATTACTCTCCAGCGCCCACTCCACGAAGGCGGCGAAATTCTCCCTAGGACCGTTCGCTGGTAGGCGTGCCTTACACGGCTCGCTCAGGCTGGCGTGATAGAAAGCACTGAGCGAGCGATCCGGGAAGTGTGTAAGACACGCCAGATCTAAAAAGTCCCTAGTGTGGTCCTCCAGCGAACGGTCCTGTTGCTCCAGGCAGAGGAGTTGGACAGCTGGCAAATCCATTCCGGGAGAGGGAAGGTAAAAAGAAACAAATCAAAAACAAAAGGAAGAAAAACGCCGCAAATATACTGTTACGGTCTGCTATTCTGTCACGGGATGTGTGGCTTAAGGGAAGAGCACGAAGCAAGAATATTCCAATGCAGTCTTTTAATATAATCCACAACGAAAATACAGGAGAGCAAGGAGAATCACACACATGGGAACATCTAATAGCAGACAAAGGAAATGGGGATAACGCAGGACTTAAATACTAGAAGGTTAATTAGGGAGAACTGAAACAGGTGTGTAGCAATTAATCAAAAACCATGGGAACAAATGAGGAACTAACTCAGACAGGAACACAACAGAACAAACATGTGACAGTGGTTCACTGGGGGATTTTGGAACTTGTCACAAAAGATTTCCTCCTACAAAAATACAAGTTTAGCAAAACTTCTTCAAAACATTTGATCCTGTCTTAAAACTGTCAGTACTTTGTTTTATTTGATGCAGGAAGAAGTGAAACATCTCTTTACTATTACCTTTAAAGAATCACCAAATCAGCATATTAGAATGATTTTTGAAGGTTTATGTGACACTGAAGACCGGTATAATGGCTGCAAAAAAATTCAGCTTTGACATCACGGGAAACTATTGTTTTAGATTGTAATAATATTTCACAAAATATCTCTACAGACTCCAAACTTCTGAATGGAAGTGTGTGTATATAGTGTGTTTCACTTTTTTTTTTATTAGCCAGATTTTGGATCCTTCATAAGAGATCTATGGAAGCCCATTTCCGACACTGAATAAAAAATGTAAAAAAGTAATTACGACTTTTTATCTCACAATTCTGACTTTTTTTCCCCCTTAGAACTGTCAGATATAAACTCTCAATTTGTGAGAAAAAAGACTTAAAATTTAGATTTTTTTCCTCAGAATTGTGTGATAAACTCGCAATTTTGAGTTCTCTGAATTGTGATGAAAAAAGTCATAATTAAAAGAATTAAACTTGCAATTGTGAGCTATAAAATCTAAATTTTGGGACATGAACTTTCAATTGTGAGAAAAAAAGTGAGAATTGTAAGATTTAAACTCACAATTGCGAGAAAAAAAGTGAGAATTGTGAGATTTAAACTTGCAATTGCCAGAAAAAAAGTCAGAATTGCGAAATATAAACTTACAATTTTTTACTTTTTTTTCTTGGAATTGCATGATATATACTCACAATTGTGAGTCATAAAGTCAGAATTGCAGGACATAAATTCCTAATTGCGATAAAAGAAAATAAAGTCAGAATTGTGTAAACTCAGTATATAAACTGGCAATTTTTTTTCTCTGAATTGTGAGATTTAAACACAATTGTGAGAAAAAGTCTGAATTGCGAGATTTAAACTCACAAATTTTTCTTAGAATTGTGATATAAACTTACAATTTTGAGTTTTTTTTTTCCCCAGAATTGTGATGAAAAAGTCAGATTTGTCAGATATAAACTTAAAATTTATATATTGTTTTCTCAGAATTGTGTGATATAAACTTTTTTATATCAATTTTGATATAATTTTGAGTTCTCCGAATTCCGATGAAAAAAAGTAATAATTAAAAGAATTAAACTTGCAACTGTGAGCTATAAAGTCAGAATTCTGGGACATGAACTTTCAATTGTGAGAAAAAAAGTCAGAATTGTACGATTTAAACCCGCAATTGCGAGAAAAGAAGTCAGAATTACGAAATACAAACTCACAATTGTGAGTAATTAAGTCAGAATTGCAAGACATAAATTCGTAATTGCAATAAAAGAAAATAAAGTCAGAACTGTGATGTATATAAACTAGGGCCGGGACTTTAACGCGTTAATTTAGATGAATTAATTACACAAAAATAACGCGTTAAAATTTTTTAACGCATTTTAATCGCACTTAGTTTTGCACCGCGGAACGTTTCTCACTGGATGAGATTCCGCGGACTGATAATACTGGAGCACCAAATAGCGTTCAGACAAGATGCGTCCGTCCTAAATAGTATTGTATGTCCCAAATCGTAGTATGTTTAAAAAGGTATTCCAAAGATTCCCGGATGGTCTACTACTTAACGATCAATGCACACTCTTAACGGCTAATATTGCCCGCAACACACTGCGCCGTGAACGAGGATTCGATTAGAACTACAAACACGCATACAAAGTGTTAAAAAACTACAAACATGGAGGATATGCCCGACCAACGGACAGGTAGAGAAAGGGGTTTGAGTGATAAATAATCAGTGTGTAACCTGATAAAAAAATATTTTTTAAATGTTATCCGCGTTATATTCCATGTGCAGCAACATTTATAATGATAGGTTTGGTCATTAACGTTTAAATGCATAATTAAGCAAACACAAGAGCAGAGTTCTCGGCATGAAAGACTCGTTAAAGAACGTACCTCTTGCTACACTTAATGGCAATATTTCACTGGTCTGTTGGACTTGGTTGAACAAAAATAAACAATATTTTGTTGCTTAAGCTTATGTATTCAGTCATTATTCAATGGTATACTAAAAATCCATGTAAAAATCTTACTTCTCACTGTTCTCAGGTCAAATATTTATATGCGATTAAAATGCGATTAATTTCGATTAATTAATTACAAAGCCTCTAATTAATTAGATTAAATTTTTTAATCGAGTCCCGGCCCTAATATAAACTCAATATATAAACTGGCAATTTTTATTTTTTCTCAGAATTGCAATTAAAAAAATTAGAATTGAGAGATTTAAACTCGCAATTGCGACTTATAAGGTTAGAATTGCGGGAAAAACTTAATTGTGAGAAAAAAGTCTGAATTGTGAGATTTACACTCGCAATTGCAAGAAAAAAGTCAGAATTGTGAGATTTAAACGCACAATTGCGAAAATTAAAAGTCTGAATTGCGAGATATAAACTCACAATTTAGACTTTTTAAACTTAAAATTGCGTGAGATAAACTCGAAATTGTGAGTTATATAGTCAGAATTGTGGGACATAAACTTGCAATTTGTATTTTTTTTCTCAGAATTGCGAGGAAAAAAATCAGAATTGCGAGATTTAAACTCACAATTGAGAGAAAAAGTCATAAAAACTCAAAATTGTGAGTTTACTTTTTTATGAAAAAAGTCAGAATTGCGAGATATAAAAAAAAGTAAAAATTGCAAGTTTCTATCTCACAATTCTGACTTTTTCTCGCAATTCTGAGTTTAAATCCCGAAATTCACACTTTTTTCTCAGAATTGTGAGATATAAACTCACAATTGCGAGTAATAAAGTCCAGACTGAGGGTCCAGTTCAGAATTGCGAGATACAAACTCGCACTTCTGAGAAAAAAAAAGTAAAAATTGGAAGTTTATATTTCACAATTCTGACTTTTTCTCGCAATTCCAAATTTAAATCTCGAAATTCTGAGAAAAAGTGTGAATTTTGAAATTAAATTCAGAATTGCGAGATATAAACTTGCAATTTTTTTTTTTTTTGTATCTCGCAATTCTGACTTTTTATATTGAGATATAAACTCGCAATTGCGAGTAAAAATGTCCAGTTCTGAGGGAGAAAAAAAAAACCATTGACATTTTCTCATAACTGGGAGTTTGTATCATGCAATTATGCATCCTTTTTTTCATTCAGTGGCAGAAATTGGCTTCCATAGAGATCCAATCTAAGTTGCCTATGCAAAATGTAAGTTTCACTTACATATTACATAACTGTTAACTGAAACATTCTGCTCTTTAACAAAATTTAAAAACATTCACAGATAATTTAAAACGTTTAACCTAATTTGTGTTTCCTTTCTTAAAGGCTATTAAAAGAAATTACATCAAGTGTAGAAGAGAGAAGAAAAGCACTTAAATCACTTCTTGGGGGAGAGAAATCAAAGACTCCAAATGCTATCCACTGCAATGATTTGATAAATATTCAGAAATTAAATCAGCTTGCGAAGCTATTCTCAAACACTAAATCCACTAAATAACTTTTCCTTATTTTTCAATGCACGGTTGCTATGAACCAGCACAACACAACACACTGAAGGTCCCAGACAGCTGACCATGAGACATGTGAGCCTGGCAGAAACTGCTGAGGTGAAACCCCTCATCTCAATGGCAGACCCAGTCTCCTGCTTTTGCATTCAAAACTGCTCAACCGCTCTCAAGGTTCCTTTTCCAAAAATTTAGCAAATGAAGATTACAAATGATGTGCGTTTTTAAATGCAAATTCCTGTTAAACCCGGGTCTCATTATGTGAGGGACACCTACATGAGAATCAACCCAAACTGATGGGAGCTAAACTAATTTGCTTAAGAATCTCTCTGTGAAACTAATTCACTGGATTTACACGAGTAAAAAAAAAAGCAATCGGGAGACGTTTTCTGACATGCTTACATGATTAAAATAGAATGTGCAAAGAGATCAAACTGCACCCAAGGCTTTGATGAATGTGACTCAGAAACACAGGGAAGCTTGGGAAACGTCTGTCTTTCAACGTGCAAACATGAGGGGGCACTGTGGTGCTGCTCTGTCCGAAAAAAAAAAAAAAAAAAACACAAGGGCAGAGCGAATTTGAAGTGGGGGGGACGTCATTAGTGATGCGTATAAAATAGAACTGAAAGTTTTGACATCGACTGAACCCACTTCAGATGCACACATCAAACCATGACTGACTGACAATCCGGCCGCTAAGATAGAGGGAGCAGCTCTGAGGAAAAAAAAGGAGAAAGTGATCAGGCTGTTAGGTTCAATGGCTGAAATTTCCTAGCTGACAGCACCACATATAATTGCTAAAAATACACTGCTTCTTACACCCCACGTCTCCGTGAGAGCAACAGGAAGTCAATGACAAGGTGTCGTAGCAGCTAGCATGTTTGTATAGATATTCGATAGCTACAAACCGAAGCCGTCGCTGTTACAGTCAAGCGAGCGAGCTCAATTTCACGAAATCCCGAGTTGCTTGCATTTGTTAGCGTAACCGATGACATTTAGCGTAGCCGGGCAGGCACTGTGCATCTGCTGAGTTGCATCGCACACAAACCACTTAGAGTTAAATGAGATTGTAGGCTTATATAACACAAACCTCACTTCTTTCTGAAGTCCCACAAGGTCTGCAGAGGGTTTGTTGGTTACGGTGGCGAGGGAAACAGGTGTGCGGAGCGAAGCAGATGATTCTTTAGCTGGAGGCTCTGAGGTAGCGCTCCAAACATATTACGGTGTGCTCCCTCTGACATTCCATATGGAGTTCAGACACATGAGGGTATTGATTTGTTGGCTAATTAAACCACATCAAGAAACCCTGCCTGCGAAAAATATTGAATTATAGCCCGGTCTGATACCTCAAGCTACGCACATGCATATTCAATCAATACCTTTCATCAGTCATGCATACGCTCTTGTTGATTAACCGATTGTGATTTATTTATTTTACATTGTCTCCTTGCAGATTAGTCCATCACGGCACCCCCTAGCAGAGCAGGGCGGTACTGCAGACCGCTTCTGATGACATGCCTCAGTAATGATAGTCGCATCTGGCCTTGGGGCACTTCTGCCAAGGGCTTGGATGCTCAGCGTCCGTCTGATGACATCGGCGGGTAACCCCACACCCGTTCTTGTTTTGTTTTCGGAAATTAGTCCCTAGTGATGCAACGATCTGCAATGGTTTAGGCTTCTAAAAAATAAAATAATCCTTCAGAAATCATAGCCAATGTCTAAAATGCAATGTCAAGTTTAGACCGTTTTTACCACATGGCTTGAATCTCTCTTAAGTCCAAATTTAATGACTTGAGCCCTGGGGCTGTTTAGTTGATTTAGGTTCTTCTGTGCTTCAAGAACAGGCCGTTTTGTAGCTCGCTGTTGCGAACATCTTCGTGAATTTCAACCGGCTGTCTCGCACAAAAAGAGCCATAGGACGTTTCAAAAGGCTTGTAATGAACTTATTATTCTTCTGCCTTTGTGATGTTTCCTTCATAACCTTACATCATGCTCACAGGACATCATTCATATTTCGTCGATTGTTTGATCCGTTGTACTATTCTCCGTGGTGGAATTTTTTCTAATTGTTCTCGGTTGCAGCCTATTTGCTCATACTTCACTGCTCTGTGATGTCCATCATGGTGCCTTTATTCAGAAATTAATTTAGATTGAATTTGCAGATCAAGAACGTCCAATTTTGAAAGCAAGATATGTGAGGTCTGACATATATTTTATATAATTATATCATATATAATATATATAATATAATATGTAATATATAATATAATATATAATTTATTTCTGTGATGCAAAGCTGAATTTTCATCAGCCATTACTCTAGTCTTCAGTGTCTCATGATTCTGCAGAAATCATTTTTGGAAACTTTTTGCATCATTCTTTGATTAGGTTTAAACTCACAATAGCGAGAAAAAGGTCAGAATTGCGAGATATAAACTCACAATTTTGACTTTTTTTTTCGTAGAATTGCAACAACAGTCAGAATTGAGAGATTCAATCTCGTAATTACGAAAAAAAGTCACTTGCGACAAACTCGCTATTTTGACTTTTTATAACTTAAAACTGTGTGATATAAACTCACAATTTTGACTTCTTTTTTCGTAGAATTGCAACGACAGTCAGAATTGAGAGATTTAATCTCGTAATTACGAAAAAAAGTCACACTTGCGACAAACTCGCAATTTTGACTTTTTTAACTTAAAACTGTGTGATATAAACTCACAATTTTGACTTTTTTTTCGTAGAATTGCAACGACAGTCAGAATTGAGAGATTTAATCTCGTAATTACGAAAAAAATCACACTTGCGACAAACTCGCAATTTTGACTTTTTTAACTTAAAACTGTGTGATATAAACTCACAATTTTGACTTTTTTTTCGTAGAATTGCAACGACAGTCAGAATTGAGAGATTTAATCTCGTAATTACGAAAAAAAGTCACACTTGCGACAAACTCGCAATTTTGACTTTTTTAACTTAAAACTGTGTGATATAAACTCACAATTTTGACTTCTTTTTTCGTAGAATTGCAACGACAGTCAGAATTGAGAGATTTAATCTCGTAATTACGAAAAAAAGTCACACTTGCGACAAACTCGCAATTTTGACTTTTTTAACTTAAAACTGTGTGATATAAACTCACAATTTTGACTTTTTTTTCGTAGAATTGCAACGACAGTCAGAATTGAGAGATTTAATCTCATAATTATGAAAAAAAGTCACACTTGCGACAAACTCGCAATTTTGACTTTTTTAAACTTAAAACTGTGTGATATAAACTCACAATTTTGACTTTTTTTCGTAGAATTGCAACGACAGTCAGAATTGAGAGATTTAATCTCGTAATTACGAAAAAAATTCACACTTGCGACAAACTCGCAATTTTGACTTTTTTAACTTAAAACTGTGTGATTTAAACTCACAATTTTGACTTTTTTTCATAGAATTGCAACGACAGTCAGAATTGAGAGATTTAATCTCGTAATTACGAAAAAAAGTCACACTTGCGACAAACTCGCAATTTTGACTTTTTTAACTTAAAACTGTGTGATATAAACTCACAATTGTGAGTTATAAAGTCAGAATTGTGAGACATAAACTTGCAATTTTGATGATTTTTTCAGAATTGCGAAGAAATAAAGTCAGAATTGCGAGATTTAAACTCGCAATTGAGAGAAAAAGTCATAAAAACTCAAAATTGTTTAGAGTTAACTGTATTTCTCAGTATATTTGCTCATACTTCACTGCTCTGTGATGTCCATCGTGGTGCCTCTATTCAGAAATTAATTTAGATTGAATTTGCAGATCAAGAACGTCCAATTTTGAAAGCCAAATATGTGAGGTCTGACATATATTTTATATAATATATATAATATAATATATAATATAATATATAATTTATTTCTATGATGCAAAGCTGAATTTTCATCAGCCATTACTCTAGTCTTCAGTGTCTCATGATTCTGCAGAAATCATTTTTGGAAACTTTTTGCATCATTCTTTGATTAGGCTTAAACTCACAATAGCGAGAAAAAGGTGAGAATTGCGAGATATAAACTCACAATTTTGACTTTTTTTTTGTAGAATTGCAACAACAGTCAGAATTGAGAGATTCAACCTCGTAATTACGAAAAAAAGTCACTTGCGACAAACTCGCAATTTTGACTTTTTTAACTTAAAACTGTGATATAAACTCACAATTTTGACTTTTTTTTTCGTAGAATTGCAACAACAGTCAGAATTGAGAGATTCAATCTCGTAATTACGAAAAAAAGTCACTTGCGACAAACTCGCAATTTTGACTTTTTTAACTTAAAACTGTGTGATATAAACTCACAATTTTGACTTTTTTTCGTAGAATTGCAACGACAGTCAGAATTGAGAGATTTAATCTCGTAATTACGAAAAAAAGTCACACTTGCGACAAACTCGCAATTTTGACTTTTTTTAACTTAAAACTGTGTGATATAAACTCACAATTGTGAGTTATAAAGTCAGAATTGTGAGACATAAACTTGCAATTTTGATGATTTTTTCAGAATTGCGAAGAAATAAAGTCAGAATTGCGAGATTTAAACTCGCAATTGAGAGAAAAAGTCATAAAAACTCAAAATTGTTTAGAGTTAACTGTATTTCTCAGTATATTTGCTCATACTTCACTGCTCTGTGATGTCCATCGTGGTGCCTCTATTCAGAAATTAATTTAGATTGAATTTGCAGATCAAGAACGTCCAATTTTGAAAGCCAGATATGTGAGGTCTGACATATATTTTATATAATATATATAATATAATATATAATATAATATATAATTTATTTCTATGATGCAAAGCTGAATTTTCATCAGCCATTACTCTAGTCTTCAGTGTCTCATGATTCTGCAGAAATCATTTTTGGAAACTTTTTGCATCATTCTTTGATTAGGCTTAAACTCACAATAGCGAGAAAAAGGTGAGAATTGCGAGATATAAACTCACAATTTTGACGTTTTTTTTGTAGAATTGCAACAACAGTCAGAATTGAGAGATTCAATCTCGTAATTACGAAAAAAAGTCACTTGCGACAAACTCGCAATTTTGACTTTTTTAACTTAAAACTGTGTGATATAAACTCACAATTTTGACTTTTTTTTTTCGTAGAATTGCAACAACAGTCAGAATTGAGAGATTCAATCTCGTAATTACGAAAAAAAGTCACTTGCGACAAACTCGCAATTTTGACTTTTTTAACTTAAAACTGTGTGATATAAACTCACAATTTTGACTTTTTTTCGTAGAATTGCAACGACAGTCAGAATTGAGAGATTTAATCTCGTAATTACGAAAAAAAGTCACACTTGCGACAAACTCGCAATTTTGACTTTTTTTAACTTAAAACTGTGTGATATAAACTCACAATTGTGAGTTATAAAGTCAGAATTGTGGGACATAAACTTGCAATTTTGATGATTTTTTCAGAATTGCGAAGAAATAAAGTCAGAATTGCGAGATTTAAACTCGCAATTGAGAGAAAAAGTCATCATAACTCAAAATTGTTTAGAGTTTACTGTATTTCTCAGTATATTTGCTCATACTTCACTGCTCTGTGATGTCCATCGTGGTGCCTCTATTCAGAAATTAATTTAGATTGAATTTGCAGATCAAAAACCTCCAATTTAGAAAGCAAGGTATGTGAGGTGTCTAAACATGTCTGACATATATTTTACTACCATAACAGAATAAGAGCGGCAGGATTTTTATATTTAACTAAACCTAAAACCATAAAACATTTTCACTATTTGAAATAAAATAAATGTTACTTTTTCATTTAGTTTGATTTAGTCTAAATTAAAAAAACACAGCGATGCCTAGAAGAACCATTTTTGATTCCACAAAGAACCATTCAGTCAAAGGTTCTTTAAAGAACCATCTCTTTCTTACCTTTTTAGCTGAAGAACCTTATTTAGCCACAGAGAACCCTTTGTGGAACAGAAAGGTTCTTCAGATGCTAAAGGCTCTTTATGGAACCTATTAAACAAAAAAGGTTATTCTATGGCATCGTGAAGCACCTTTATTTTTAAGAGTGTATAGACATAAAAAATGGCAAAAACATTATAAAATTACTAAAACATAACATTTATGGATTGTATGGTGTGTTTGTATGCTGCAACCATAATTCACTGCCATTCAAAAGATTTTTAATATATTTTTTAAATATGTTAGGCTCATCAAGGGTGCATTTTTTTGAAAATAACAATAATATTGTAAAATATTATTGCAATTTAAAACAATGGTATTTTATTTAACATACATTAATATATAATTTATTCATCAGCCATTACTCCAGTCTTCAGTGTCACATGATTCTGCAGAAATCATTTTTGGAAACTTCTTTTCGTCATTCTTTAATGAGATTTAAACTCACAATAGTGAGAAAACGGTCAGAATTGCAAGATATAAACTCAAAATTTTGACTTTTTTTTCGTAGAATTGCATGATATAAGCACAATTTTGAGTTTTTTTTTCTCAGAATTGCGACAACAGTCAGAATTGAGAGATTTAAATTGTCAGAATTGTGGGTCATAAACTTGCTGTTTTTAGTTTTTTTTTTTTTTTCAGAATTGTGATGAAATAAAGTCAGAATTGCGGGATTTAAACTCACAATTGAGAGAAAAAGTCATAACTCAAAATTGTGAGTTTACTGTATTTCTCAGAATTATGAAAAAAAAAAAGTCAGAATTCACTTCCAAGGAAAAAAAAAAGTTAAATTTTTTTTTTCTCAGAATTGTGAGATATAAACTCGCAATTGCGAGAAATATGTCCAGACTGAGAGTCCAGTTCAGAATTGCGAGATACAAACTTGCACTTCTGAGAAAAAAAGTAAAAATTGCAAGTTTATATCTTACAATTCTGACTTTTTTTTCTCAGAATAAAAGAACTACAATAACAAAATAACAGGGACAGTTATATTTAACTAAACCTAAAATCATAATATTTGAAATAACATTTTATCATTTTCATTTAGCTTGAATATTTCATTTAGTTTGATTTCACGAGTTCGCCCTTACATCTAATCTGCTTGAGCGAGTATTAAGCATATTTTGGCGTGCTGTCCTGGGGAAGGGTTCCGGGCCGGAATACAGGCCGGAACCAGAGAACTCCCCCTGCTAGTGTAGGATCGAAACAGATTAGAAGTGGGGAGTAGGGGTGGAGGAGGGATGCCAAGAAACTATCGCTGGATGGAGGTAAGACGGCTGGTAATATATAGAGGATGCGCTGATTGAATGATTGGTTAAACAGGTTGCACCTGTGCCGAATGGGTTGATTATCTGATCGTGCTCCTCCTGAACCTTGTTTAATCAAACATCATTTAGTTAAAAAAAAAACAAAAAAACTACACTCTTAAAAATAAAGGTGCTTAAAAGGTTCTTTACAGCGATGCCATAGAAGACCATTTTTGGTTCCACAAAGAACCATTCAGTCAAAGCTTCTTGTGATGAAATAAAGTCAGAATTGCGAGATTTAAACTCACAATTGAGAGAAAAAGTCATAAAAACTCAAAATTGGGAGTTTACTGTATTTCTCAGTATTATGAAAAAAGTCAGAATTCACTTCCGAGGAAAATTGCGAGATTCGCACTTCTGAGAAAAAAAAAGTAAAAATTGCACGTTTATATGTCACAATTCTGGCTTTTTCCACACAATTGTAAAATTTAAGTCTTTTATTTAACATACATTCAAATATAATTTATTTCTGTGATGCAAAGCTGAATTTTCATCAGCCATTACTCCAGTCTTCAGAAATCATTTTTTGGAAACTTTTTTCAGCATTCTTTTATACATAGAAAGTTTAAAAGAACAGCATTAAAAAAAAATCTTTTGTAAAAATGTATAATACAATTCAAAAGTTTGGAGTCTGAAAAAATTAATACTTTTATTCACCAAGGATGTGTTAAATTGATAAAAAGTCATAATAAAGACTTCAGTTGTTAGGAAAGATTTGTATTTTGAATAAATGCTCTTCTTTGTAACATTTTATACATCAAAGAATCCTGAAAAAATCACAGGTTCGAACACTGAACATAAATTATAGTATTAGAATGATTTTGAAGGATCGTGTGACACTGAAGACTGAAGTAATGACGGCTGAAAATCCAGTTTTACATCACATAAATTAGTTATATTTTAAAGTGTATTGAAAACCATTATTTTATATTTGATAATATTATTAGTTTTTTTTCTGTGTTTTTGATCAAATAAATGCAGCATTTGTGAGCAAGAGAATAATAATAAAAAAAATCTTACCTATCCCGATGATAATGTACTGAGTGTATATTATATAGAAGTTGTAGCATATTTGCTTGTTTTTTTTTTGTGATTTCTTGTTTTTCTTTCTGTTTTTTTGGTGCATTTTTCAGAAAAATGTTTTAATGTAGTCAAACAAGTTGCAGAATTGTATTTATGGTAGTGGTTGGAAATTTAAAGAAATTCTATGAATATTTAACTAAAAAAGCTTTGAGACTAAAAAAACTTTTTGAGAGTTTTGAGAGTTTAAAAAAGGAGTTGAAAAAGTCTTGAAGTTATTTATTGGCCTTACAGTTAGATACTCAAAGATCGAAAACACCAACACACTCCTATGCCAATGTGCATACATATTTTATCTTTTGGCGAATTGGTCTTGTTCTTCTTGTTCATACATTTTCATATGTTCTGCTTACACCCCACTGATGGTTAGGGATGGATTTTCATGCTTTTATATATTTATTTAGTTTTTTTTTTTTTCCAAAATATCTGTACTGTATCTATTTCTGTACAAATCACATTGTACAAATTGATATGAAATTGCCACCTTGTAAAATAGTTATGTTTCCGCAGTTGACTGGGTTGAAAGAACTCGGTTTTGGGTTCTGAATTTTTATTGTCAGTATACGAATGTTACATGACCTCTCTGCTTACCTCCCTCCCGGAGCAGACGCCAGCCTCACACTCACGCACCATCACACCGTCTGCATCTCAAACATCCCCGGGTCATGTTAAATATCCACCTGCAGAAACCCATACAGCCCTGAGAGACATTGCTAACACAATACCAGCTTACATTTACATTAAATAATCTCAGGGAATAATGGTGAATGGGCTGTGGTGGAAAAAATGTTTGCTTAAACATTGCTTAAACATTTATATTTGGTAGTCTCCCACTGCCAACGAAACGGGACAAAATCAGGGTCATGTTACATTATGTTTTATTTTGGTGAAGAACCACCCATTTAGAAAGAAACACATGTTAAACAACCAAAGATAGATAGTTTCTCATTTTCATTTAGATTGAATTTCTGTACTAAAATAACTAAAACAAAACAACAGCAAAAAAAAAAAAAAAAAAAAAAAAAAAAAAAAATATATATATATATATATATATATATGTATATGTATATGTATATGTATATGTATAATAATAATTATTTAATTAAGTAATTAATTAATTAATTAATGTGCAGCAGCAGAGAAATAAAAACATAAAATAAAGAAATAAACAGTAATATATATATACATACATACAGTATATATACTTACAGCATCTAAGACATTTTAACTAAAACAAAAAAATGTAGCAAATTAATTATTCACTATAAATAAATAAATCTAATGTATCTTAATTACCTGAAATAAAATAATTATCTAGATGAATACATATTTCAGCTATAGATCATTTCTCGCTTTCATTTACTTTAAATTTATGTAATAAAATAACTACAACTAAAACAAAAATTAATAAAAGTTACATAGACGTTAAAATATGAAGTATTTCATTTCAGGTAGTTGCAACAGTTTATTTTCATGTAGCTTAACTTAAAGTAATAAAATTACAAAAAAAAAAAAAAAAAATTATATATATATAATATATATATATATATATATATATATATATATATATATATATATATATATATACATACACACATTACTTTATTTATTTATTTATTTATTTATTTATTAATAATTAAATAAATAGAGTGATATATATTCCAGCTAGATAGTTTCTCATTTCATTTAGATTGAATTAATGTACTAAAATAACTAAAACAAAACAAAAAATATATATATGTAGCAAATTATTAATTCATTTATAATAAATAAATAAATAAATGTGCATCAGCAGAGAAATAAAGACATAAAATAAAGAAATATACAGTAATATATATATCAACTAAAAAAATTTAGCAAATTAATTATTTATTAAAAATGATTCGAATGTAAAAACATCTTCATTACTGGAAATAAAATTATTATTTAGCTGAATATATATTTCAGCTAGACACTGTCATTTTCATTCAGTTTAAATTTATGTACTAAAATAACTACAACTAAATAAAACTTTAACTACAATGAAAATGGGAAATGTAGTTCACCACAATAACAGATAAATAATTAAATAAATTAAATAAATACATTCTGTTATAGTTAACTAAACCTAAAATCATAAAAACATTTTTTTACATGGAATAAAATGAATGTTAATAGAAATAGAAAATGTATTTTATTTTTTATTTCAGCTAGTTGCCAAGGCAACATTTAATTTTATTTAGCTTAACCTAATAAAATTTAAAAACATTTGTAAAAAAAAAAAATGACAAAAACATTTTCATTACTAAAATTATTAAAGCCTAAACTTAAAAAGCATGTGAAATGAAAATAAAAGCTTCTTCAAAACATCAATAAAAATTATAATAGCATCTGAATAATAATAAAAAAATGCTGCACAGCAGGCTATGAAAAAAAGCAGTGCTATTCACAGATTTTCTAGATTTTGTGTTTAGAATTTCTGTCCATCAGAAAGTAAGCTTACAATGGACTGCAGCTAAACTTAATTACAGTGGTTTCACGGTTTGACATATTTTGCGAGCGCTGAATGTGGAGAAATGCAAAATAATAATTCACAATTAGGATGTTTGTCATGAAATCTCTCATTGTCGGACCTACCCATTGAAAATAAAAGATAATTGATCACAGAGGGAAAAATTGGCCCTTGATTTGTTTTGCTGCTTTCAATATTACTGAGGGTTGGGGGAAAGGAATCATTTTTAGCATTCACCACGCGAAGTCATCTAGGGGAATTACCAATCAATCTTAGGGACGTTGGTTTAGCAGATAAATCGCGATGTCAGTTTTGTATGCATGCTGCCATGCGATCATTAGCCGTGGTGCTCCCCGGAGCTAGCGCGGCCGTAGCAGCTAATCAGTAACCATAATAGTCGTTTACGGGTTATAATGGACACACTTCATAACTGTCAGTCTCTGGAACCTGGGCACAGAGCCTCGTTGGCTACGAAGTACGGAAAAGTGAGGGAAACGGCGGTAAAGCCACACGCTAAGGCCCTAACAGCGTTCTGCATGGTGATAATGGGCGAGCTAATGCCCCTAAAATCCAGATCTGCTCTTGATTCTAGTCCTTTCAGAGCAGGATAGTGTGGCTTTTCTTGGATGCACTAAAGAGCAGGCAGTTCATCATAATTAAGGCAACTTTATGAAAGCAGCTCCCGGGCTGCACTACCTGTGTTAGATGTGTCATCTTTATTAGCCCAAGCATGCTAAGCCAAGCTCTCCATGCGTTAATCCCTAGCTAAAGAAACAGCTTTCAAGGAATTAACATCAAAAGTAGAGCCTAGCACGCCGGCGGGGGAGCTTTCACCAGCTTCAGCCGCAGAGTATTTCAGAGGCTCAGGGATGAAGAGGAAGTTAAACTTAAACTTGCTCCTTGTTCCACCATAAGTCTTTGACCTTGTTCTCAGGTTCCTCTAATAATCCTTTTTCAGACGCGCGCCGATCTTCACAAGATTGGAGAGGGATCCGGGAAGCGAGTGCTGCAGGGGTCGCTGTGCTTTCCCCTCCGGCGGCTCTGTAATCCCTCCCTCCATGTAGTACTTAATTCAACCTATGATCATCTCAACTTGTGATCAAGTCATTCACGCTTAAAATGGTTAGGATTTTAGCCTTTTTCGAAGACGAACTGTTGTGGATGAGAGGATTTTTTCTTTTTTTGATTTGAGTTTGAATCTTATTTAAAGGGCAAACTCTGCTCAGGGATGCATGGATATTAACATTCTGAGCAATATGATAAGACGGTAACTATTCTAATGTTATGGTTATAATGTAATGTTAGGCTATATAATATACAGTGTCTTGCGAAAGTATTCATACCCCTTCTCTTTTTTCACGTTTTGTTATGTTGCTGCCTTATGTTAAAGTTAAACTGTTTTAAATTACTTTTTTCCCACATCAATCTATACTCCATGCACTATAATGACTAAGCAAAAACAGAACTGTCACAATGTCAACCATTTATTAAATATAAAAAAACCTGAAATAAGTACATTGCATAAGTATTCATACCATTAACTTAGTAACTTAGCTGAAGCACCTTTACAGCCTTTTGAGTATAATGTACTGTAACAAGATTTGCACATCTTCATTTGACAATTATCTGCCTTTCTTCACTTCAACTCTTCACCTCTAAAGCTTGGATGGGGTCTGGCAGAAATTTTCAGGTTTCTCCAGAAATGTTTAATTGGGTCCAAGCCCAGGCTCTGACTGGGACACTTAAGGGCATTCACAAAGTTGTCTGTAAGCCACTCTTGCTGCGTGCTTAGGGTTGTTACCCTGTTGGAAAGTGAACCTTCTAACCAGTCTGAGGTTCTGAATGCTCTGGACTGGGTTTTCATTAAGGCTATCTCACATTTTTCATGCATTGAGCTTTTCTTCTACTCTGACGAGTCCCTCAGTCCCTGCCGCTGAAAAACAGCCCCATAGCATGAGGCTGCTACCAGAACACTTTACTTTTGGGATAGTAGGGGAGAGCGGGGCACAACCTAACGCAGGGTTAATTGTAACACGCGTGGTTTAAATATTTCCACACGTGCTAGCATAACCAAATTTACGGTGTTTACTAGTTGCCATAGAAACACTATGCAGAGAAAAAAAGAGCGCCAGAATTCAAAAGCCTTTTGAAGATATCGCTGAATATTTATTTTACCATAGTAAAAGTACATTTCTGGCTGAAGTAAACTTTTCATTTCAGTTTTTAATATTCATTTAAAATGAGACAAATCTGCTATTATTTTAATCTCCAATTTGTTATTTATCAGTTTAGATGGTTTATTAATGCTTCGCAAACCAGCAGAAGACACTAACCTGTTTTAAACTCCAGTCGCGCAGCTGGGGAAAGATGTAACACTGTGTTACAATATTCCCCGCTGTTATTAAACTATGCTATTCTGTGACATTAGCGGTGCAGTTTACACGATTTACTTCTAAGGATTTTGATAAGAGACCTCAAGAAACAGGTGAATAAAGGCTGACAATCAATGTTTAATGTTCAGAAGTTATTATTTCAAGTAATGTAAAGCATTTTGGCTGGTTTATGTGTGTCGTGTTCTATGAGAGCTGTGTGTGGAGGAGTGGAGTGTTCGTCTGAATGTCTAAATGTGTTTCATCTATTTGTCCACATCGTTTTGAACTAGTGTACAGCTGTGTGTTGCGATCAAAGCCATTCAAAGCATTGTTGCGATGTGTTCATTTTCAAATTCCAAAATTCGATTATTTTTATTTTTTTTAAAAACGTCATTACTTCATTTGAAAAAGTTAACACATGTATTTTACTGACAAAATATTTTAGTTTGTTGTGTATATTTATTTCATTCGATCAGATAACATTTTAAGCTGTCATATGGTCGTGTTACAACGTGCCCCTCAGATGTTACAATGTACCCCACCTACGGGGTATGTTGTCACGTTTCACTTCCTTTCTTTTGAGGCAAATAACGAAAAACGTATACACTGTAAATATGAAACAAAGCAATATATTTGTACTAGACAAGTGTGAAAATAACGTGGATAAAAAATTGTACTCTGAACCCCACGTGGATTTACATAAACCGCGAAATTCAAAAAGTGTTAGGTTGTGCCCCGCTCTCCCCTACTCTACAGGTGATTAGCAGTGCCTGGTTTCCTTCAAACATGATGCTTGGAATTGAGGTTCATCAGACCACAGAATCTTGTTTCTCACAGTCTGAGGGTCCTTTAGGTGCTTTTTTGCAAAGTCCAAGTGTGTATCTTCACTGAGGATAGGACTGAGTCTTGCCACACCACCATAAAGCCCAGATCGGTGGAGTGTTGCAGTGATATTTGACGTTCTGTAAGTTAAATTGAAAAGCTAAATTTCAACTCTCCCAGATAAGGGTACAAATACTTATGCAATGGAACCATTTAGTTTTTTTTATTTTAAATACATTTGCAAAGATGTTAACCCCCCCCCCCCCCCCCCCTTTTTTTTTGCTTTTCCATTATGGTGTATGGAGTGTAAATTGATGTGGATTGTTTTTTAAAGCAGTTTAACATAAGGCAGCAACATAAAATGAAGAAGAAAATAAAGGGGTATGAATACTTTCGCAAGGCACAGTATATAGTGGAGATCAAAATTTGAGAACAATCTATAAATACTTGATTTTTTTCTGAAATATTGTTAATCTTCATCACTCTAAAATTACTATTAGCTATTGACTATTAGCTGTAGTTATACCACTGTTCTCCTAACATGTTTGACAAAAGATCCAAGGTGTTTCAAGAAAAAACTTTAGAAGACGAAAGAAGACTACAACTACAGTTTTGGAGGGTTACAGTTGTCAGTAATTAGTAGGAAGTGTAGAGGCCCTTGCTTTGAATGACTTCAGCACATCTGCAGCCGCAGGACATCACTAGTTTCTCACATTGTGCTGGTGTAATTTTGGTCCACTCTTCTCTTCCATAGTTTGGTATAGCTGTAGTGGGTTTCTTAGCCATAACTTCATCGCCAAGGATTTAGGATTTTTCTGAGATTTTCAGTTGGGTTTAGACCAGGACTCTGGCCCAACCATTTCCTTTGTTCAATGTTCCTAGCTTCAAGGAACTGCTTTACCTTCTTTACGCACTTTCCCCAGTTTGACAGCGAACAAAATGTTTCCCATCAGACCCAAATAAATGAAACCTGATTTTATGACTAAAGTGAACTTTGGACCAGTTCTCCTCTCTCCACACAACATGCTCTTTAGCAAAGGTGAGCCTAGTCTTTTGATTCTCTGCTGATGAGAGGTTTGGTCACTGCTGAGTGCACTTTCAGTCCGAATTCTCTTAAACATGTCGAGACAGATCTTTACCCTGTTCAGCGCTGAACTGGCAAGCAATTCCAGCTGCAGTGTTGAACCTATTATCCATTGAGAGTCTCTGCATTATCCTGTTTTCTCGTGCATTTGTCTTACGTGGATGACCAGCTTTTTGGGGGGACTTAAATGAGTTTGTCATTGTAAACCTGAAATATTAGAGAAATTAGACTTCTCTTGCCTTCTTTTGCACCTTAGAGCAGCCTGCCATCTTGCAATCTCAGTGAAAATTGGAGGAATGCTGCCAGACGAGCTTGCCATATAAAAAAGGAAATTAGCGCCAGGTGCCAGATCAAAACCAACAACTTGGAGGCATCTGTAGGTGAGTTCTTTTTCAAATTTCAAATTTTTATACTGTGCTTCAGAATACAATTCATTTATGAAGTATGCTTAAAACCTACTCCTGTTAGGATAACTTCAAATAGGACTAAGTAGTGACCTTAAAATTGAAATTTAAGGTTGTTCTCTAATTGTGAACTCCACTGAATATATAGACACACATACTTACACACAGATTTATCTTTCAAAAGCAAATAAATGTACATGTATATTAGCAACATTACTGGAAAGGACATTGTTTGAATAAAAGATTCAGAAGAAAAGTTCACATCTCCATGCAGAACATGGCCGCCATGTGTCATCTATGTCTAGAAGGATGGATAATATTTAATCTAGCAGTTTAAAGTTTTGAATAACTAGTAAGTAGAGGATTCAGAGTGAAATAACCTCAGATATCTTAGTAGAACCAGGGAGATTGGATAATCACAGAATTTTAAAATGCTGACAACTTAATTGCGCATTTTTAAAGGAGCTGAGATGAAAGATGGAGTCTGGAAATGTCTATGATTGAAATGATGGACTTTGATACTGCATTAAAGTGGCTCAGGAATATGTTTAGAATCCATGTCTACTGTCTCACTCATAGTGTTTGTCTTGTCATGCAGAGCCTTTCCCATATATGAGTGGAAAATGAGAATAAGAACTGTAAACTGTTTACCAATTCCAGTTCCATAAATGTTTTGTTAGTATTTCTAAGCAAATAAATTAATAAAAAACTTGTTTTTAACATTTGTTTTTACACATATTGTTAAATGAATTACCAGTCTTTTCAGAGGTGTCATAAATTCAACAAATAATTAGCCTTACTGTATATTACAAAACACCAAATAAACAAACAAAGCATGTGGTAACATATTCAATTCATTAATATTTATAAAATGCTACTAAGAAAACAAAATGTGTATCCTTAACTACACATTGTCATATACTGTAAGTGATCACCCACTGATTTAATCTGTGAGGTGTAAGCTGTATGTGTTTGAGTCACTAAAATTAATTGACTCATTTACACACGGGAGTTAAGGCTGCTCTGTGCCTGCTCAATATTTAGCATAAATAAATACATTTTGAGAAGCCAGACTAAATTATACCTGCTCAGACATTACGATGTCTAAATGCCACTTCAGAAATAGTTTATGTGCTACCTTTGCAGTGTAAACTTGTAGAATCAGCAGCTGAAATTGTTTCAGAAAATTCAAATATTATAACAAAACTACAAATTGTTTAGGTAGAAACAGGTAGTTTTGAAACAGCACCAATATGGTAACATCCTAAACTGTAAAGTGACTGAAAAAAACAATGATTGTCAAGTTTTGACAAAAATAAGATTTATAAATTAATAACAGTGTCTACAACAGACACGATTGGCGTAACATGGCGCAACAAAATACAATAGAACCTATTATAATCAGTGATGCTGTCTACACTGGATGTGGCACAGCGCAACACGACAAATCCCTGACAGTAAACTGATGCTTTGTTCTATTTATGACAAACTGATTCAGATTTGCATGAATTATGTAAAAGGCTCATTTCAGTGTCAAGGTGTGGCATCTACATTAATCCAGATTAGGGCTCCCCTCGACTAAAGATTTTTCTGGTCGACTAGTAGTCGTTCATTTTAAGCATTAGTCGACTATTAGTTGAATGTTTATGAAAAATCCATATAAATCATAACAATGAGCCTTTAATTGCTTACATAGCCTAGTAAGCACTCAATCACATGCATAAAGCTTGCCACAGGTCACTGGCAGATATAATAGTTATGAATGTGTCAGGGAAATACAGCAAGGAGACTGCATTAACGTTTAATTTATTGATAAACTAGTGCTTTTATGATTTTTGACTCGTCATCTCTGCAGTAGTGGATGCGCATGTATGTATGTTTCATATGGATTACATAATTTTAAAATATTTGTTTTCTATTTGAATTGGTTCATTTAAAAGTAGGCATTTAACTCTCTCTCTCTATTTTTTTTTTCATGTCTGTAAGGCAAGTAGGCTATACATAGAGTTTCGAAGTTTCAAGCTTACAAAAACCGAGATGGCAGAAAGCACATCCTGATTGCTTTCATTATTTAAAAAAAGCGCAACATTTCATTGTTATTCTGCATGCACACAAATAAATGTAGAGTCTTTACAGAAAAGTTGTATTACATTTATCTGTGTGACCAAAAATAACAGTGTATTTTAAAAGCAAGTGACCTCACCATCGCCTCTAATTGTAAATTCAATGAGCGTGCTACACTCCGCACCGACATTTTCCGATTGAGCGGCCATATAAAGTTGCTACCACCATATTTGAGGTTGATGCATGTTAGGTGAGCGTTTAGATGTCCTGCCCGATGTACTATGTTACCACATCACCCTTCACGGACTGTGTGACTTTACCACTTCCTGTGGATTTTTTTTTCTGTGACTAAGCAACTAATAAAACTTTGCTCGCCCAAGCCTCTTCTCATCGACTAACAGTTAGTCGACTATTACTGGGCAGGCATTCCGGCATTTTCTCTTTGTCCACACTAGCATTTTCCATAAGTTTCTTATCCACTGTTACGTCATCGGACGTATATTATTCTTTGTATTTTTGTGTTCACATCAGGGGCCAGATTCACGAAACATTCTTAAGAAGAAATTTCTTCTTAACTGCCATTTTCTTCTTATTTTTTAAAATAAGAAAAAAGTTAAGAATATTTTGTATTCCCAAAAAAATCATCTTAAGAATATTCTTATCTTTTTACTTAAGATTGTTCTTAAGACAAAAATTAAGAAAATTCAAATTCTTGAAAAGAATCTTCTTAAAAACCATCGTAAATAACTTCTTAAAGTTAGGATAGCCCGAGACTTGTCTTAAATCCCAAATAGTAATAATTATTTCATTAATTGATTGGGTTATTTCAAATTAACTGTTATATTTAAGCATTGCAACACTACTAGCTACATATAATACATATTAGGACTATTATTAGAGATGAGCAAGAGTTCGCTGAAGTGACAGCAATGACTAATAGCCTAATGTAAACAATGATCTGTCATGATTAGCCTGTGTATGACCCACTGATCTATATAATGACTGGATTGCTCATTGCGTTCTAAACTGCCGTTAGGCTGTGAAGCCCCCGGAAGTGTTCGATCCGCCATCTTACTATTCCCTACCTGCAGAGAGCGCCATTGAGTCACATGTAAATTGCTGACCTAAAATCACCAGATTTGAAGCGTATCTTTCACACAGGATTAGTTTTTAGGATATGTGTATGTAAATTAATTTTTACTTAAGATGTTTTCTGGAATGTTAATGGTCTTTTCGGGCTGGATAAGTGATATATTGAAATCGTTTTGGTGGGCGTGTCAGCTGCGCACTTGCAGAAACAGGTAACTGATCCAACACTAAATATATTTCTTTATGTACCTAATTATGCAGGAAATAATACACAGTACCTTATATCTGGTATTAGTATCTGAAATTGATTCGATTATACAGTAAATAATACAATACAAGTCTCTGTTACTACATTGCTCGTTATATTGAAATTCAAATCTTTGAAATAAAGCTTATGTGTGTCCCAGAGCCATACAGAGAGAGAGTTGCGACAACTCCGTTGACGCCAATGGACCATTTTTTTACAGCAATGGCGGATCGTGGAGACGCTCAATAGTTCCCGGAAGTTCGCGCTAATAATATCAGCGCCGTAGAGATGCAGCAGAAGAGACCGCTGTGATCAACTTTCAAACGGTAAGACATTTATAGAACAAAGCTGTATACTATCAGCACAGCTAATCAATTTAACTTGTGCATTAAAACATATTATTATTACATTATTTCTCACTTAATTAGTAGATTTACGGGATGTTATGCATTATGTCCGTGCAGTTTCATCCATCATTGTATAAGGCTTTTAAACAGGATTTTTGCTGATGGGAGCTACTTAATAGTTCTGAATTTATTGCAATGAATGCTGATTGACCTAAGTGAGAATGAAAATTTTAAAATAGGCGAGCTATTTTCGTTTCAGAATCATGCTAGGCTATATATATATATTATATATACCACTGCTGTATTATAGCAGTAATCACTGTAAACCTGTATGTTATTACTGTTTTTACACTTAAACGTCTTAGCTACTATAGAACTACAAATTAAACCATTTCTCCTGTTATTCTCCTTCTCTATCCTGCTTTCAGAACAAGAACCACCTGAAGTAAAACAGTGCCAGCTCCTAAGTATGATTACATAACATTTTGTCAATGTAATCTATAGATTGCTCCTGCTGACTATATCCAGTTTTTTTATGAAGACTTCAGATGACCAGCACCTGTGAAGAGATGACACCAACCCTTGAGAGGACTTCAGATGAAGCAGACTCTAAATAAATATACAAAACTGATAAATTGCCCTTGCACTGTAATCAACATGATAACATCACGCTTTAATCTGTTCATTGTTTCTGATTATGTGACGTTACTTAACTGCATGATTTGTATAGCTTAATTTCAGAACATTTCTGTAATATGGACATTACAGTAAAACAGATACGCCTGTTAACAGAGCTCTTATTTGTAAAGCTGCTAGAAACAATGTGTATACTAAAAAGTGCCATACAAATAAATGTAAATTGAACAAAACTTGAGGCATAATTTTTTTTCTCCTCACCAGATCAGTAGAGTAACCATACATTCACTCTGCTTTATGTAACTGGTAGACTCCCACTGTAATGGAGACTGTTCAAGGACAACTTGGTTTCTAATTTATTATTAATGTCTAAATTGATTTCTGTAAATATGTGCATAACAACTCAACATACATAAAATATATGATTTAATGTGTAAAAATGTTTTAATTTTTTTTTCCAATTTGAATATACTACAAATACATTTTTAGATATTAATAATTGAGGGGTGCACAAGAATCAAAAACCTTAATCAAGATTCATTTTCACTTAATCTTAAAATATCTTTACTTATTTGGAATTAATTTAAAAAAAGACAACAAACTTAACACTTACAATGAGATTAGTAAAACGACAATAAACATTAAGATGTGATTGCACTTGATTAACATACAAGCTGTAAGAACACACGCACATATAGAAATAATTGTATTCAACGTTTTATATATAAAGGCTGAATTACTTGGTAAAAGACCACGATGTTGTTTATATAGCAAACACGGACTTTTACCATGGTAACTTCAGCCTTAAATATGTTAACAAGGCAGGTACGGATCGCTAACCACATTAATCCTCAAATATTAGCGGTTTTTATCTTTTAAAACCAACACTATTACAACTACATATGTATACATGTATACATTATTTTATAAATAATGTAAATAAATCATTTTTTGTCAACTAAATACCAAAAATTGCTGTTCTGTCCCTCTAACTCAATGTATTCCAATTGCCCGCTATGAACTTCCTGGAACTATTTGAGGGCTGCGTGTATCACGTGACGATCGAGCGTTTTGGACTTCCGTTGTCGCAACTCTCTCTCTGTATGGCTCTGGTGTGTCCGTTAGGGATGGGCGATACTGCTTATTTTGTTTTCGATACGATACCGATATTTTTATGGCCAGTATCATCGATATCGATACCGATACGATACTTCTAAACGTAATTTTCAAATTATTACATTTATTAAATTAATAAGAGTAAAACATGTAATTATGCCCTTTTTTATAACCTTTTACACTTTATATTTGAAATGCGTTTTAACATTTAATATGCAACTAATTAAATTTTATTTTCTACACGTGGTTAAAATATGTTTACTTTAGTGGTAACTACAATACTTGGTTTCATAAGGGGCTGCCAGTGACAGGCTGTTGCACACATAAAATACAACATTTTTATTCTGCCAGTGTATAATTTATATTAATATTACTACAAAACATGATCAATGAACTTTAAGTGTTAATTTAAAGAAATGTAATTGCGCTTGTGAAATGCAAATTATGTAAGCTACAATTTCAGTTTGTTTATTGAGAAATAGCTCAAACAGGTTTTTATTTTCTGTCCTCTTATAAGCATTGTTCAGGGCTGTCGTTCCCAAAAGCATCAATGATTTCTTATGATACTTTTAGGAAATACGTACAGCCCTGTTTGAATGCACTGTCTAAAGGGAGTGAATGCTCTCTGTGATTGATTGGTTCTGTCTTTCATCATTTGCGTGCGTTCAGATGAGTAGGAAAAGTGTTATATCGTGAACAGTTATTCTCTAACATAGGTTATGCATCCAATTCAATGCACATTGTACTCCTGGCTTTTTGTTAAATAAACAAAATCACTGGTAAATAAAACACACCTTAGTATCGATATTTTCAATTTGAGTATCGATACTTTCGATACTCGCATCAGTATCGATATATCGATACTTTAGGATCGATATGCACATCCCTAGTGTCCGTACCATTTGTAGTCAGCGGTGTTCTCCGAGTCATGGTGTGTATTTTTAATGTGCCTGATTGAGCAACATCTATTTCAGACTCTTCAGATCAGCAAATTCTGTAATGATTTACTAACATTACCGTTTCCATCTGAGTAAAATGCTGTGTATGTTGAATTAATTATTAATTTAACGAACAAATCATTACCTGCTTCAAAATGAATTACTGTTAAATATTGTTGAAACATGCAGTTAGTCTACTGTACGAATATAAACAACAAAATGACATAAACCGTGAATAACTGTACTAAGATCATATGATGTTTGTTTATCTGATGTACGCGACTGTAATGTAGGCTATGAACGTACATTTTTAATAAGCAGAGGGAATTCCCAACATTAACCGTTTACATGCTTAGGACGTTTGCATTGTGAAAATGTACAGTGAGACTTTAGGTATAAAAACACTGACTTGTTATGTGATGTTTTCTCAATAAAATCTTATAATTTCCTATTTACTCAATAGAATGTATGCGAATACTAGGGAATACTAATATGGCGGCGCGGTGGCTTCACTTTTATGACGTCATGAGCAATCCAGTTCTCTATTATAGATCAGTGGTATGACCCTACTTTTTGCCGTCATCAAAACTTAGTAGCAACTCGACAAAATCGAGTCAGATAGGGAGATTTAATAAAAAAATAAAATAAAAATACAACATAATCTTTGGCCGTATTTAGCGCATGTGCAGGACGCGTTTGCTGTAGCAGCGCACACACATAACGGAAGCGTTCATTCAGACGAGGCAACAAAATACAACACAAAAGTGAATAAACTGATCGCCAAAGCTTAAGACAGACCCTTTAAAAGTAACGTTTCAAAAACACGGCGCATTAAAAACATGAAGCCGAGCGCCAGACACGGTCGTGACGAAAATGTGCGTGCTTATGATTATTAGGATAATCTGCAGAAACCGCAAAAAAGACGTTGAAGTGTTTATAAATGCGTCTTCAGCCATGTATTCACTCAGGTAGATGTATCATTTTTTTTTTCTTAAGAAAGAAATTAAGATGTTCTTAAGAACATATTTGAGAATATTTTAAGATTTTTTCAAGAATTGCACTTAAGAACATTCTTACGAACTTCTTAGAATTTATCTTAAGAAATTTCTTAATTTATTTCTTAAGAAGATATTCGTGAATCCGGCCCCAGGTTTTTAATTGCATTGCATGCTTTTCACTGTGCGCAGTCTCTCCCTCTTTCCTGCTCTCTTTCTCTCTCTCTCTCTCTCCTTCTGGCAGAGCTTGATTGGGACCAGCTGCAGGAGATTGCGCGGCAATCGGGAGCGTTGAATTCCCGGAAACAGAGCAGTGTTAAAAAGCTTCTGTTGGGAGCGCATGGTGAAGCTCCGTCGTGCGTCCTCTGTCTCCTGCCCCAGACAACTTGAATGTAATTGTACTGTGTTGTGACTAACGTTGAAACTCTGTGTGAGTAAGTTGTACCGCGGAGCTCTCGCTCTAACGCGGCTGTGTGTGTAATATTTGTTTCTTTAACTCGTAGTTAAGTTTTTACTAGATATTCGTTGACTGTTTTGATTATTCGTTATTTTTAATAATATTTCATTAATATTGAAGCAAGTAGGTTGGGGATTGCCATTTTTCTTTGTGTACAAACTTTTCTCCTGGTTTTGGGCTAGTTAAGGAGTCAGGGAAGGCTGCCTGTATTTCTTTTGAGAGTTTTATTTTTGATAGGCAATTTAGCTGTGAAACCCTTAGTTTTCCTTTTGTTTGTTTTTTTGGCCTTTGATCCCCTTCCGAAGTGAAAAGCTTCTACCATTCAGTCTGTAACAATAAACGTCTCTTTTTGTGTGGAACTTGAAATTATCTTTGTGATCATTCTGAGCTGGGACAGGAGAGAGGGGTGCTCTTTTCGTTAAAATTCTATTTCTTGACTTATCTTGTCACCGGCCTCCTAACCTAGACTGGGAGGTCGTAACACCACACTAAAATGTTGGAAAACGTTAATTTTCCTTACTGCTCATTTGTAAAACTTAATTAAGTGTGCACTGAGATGATATGGATTGCAAAATTCAGTTATTCCAATAGGGATTTGTGCAATCGGGAGTTTCATTTGAGAGCGAAAATTTTTCCCATGCCAATTGAATTTGCTGCATTTAACAACAGAAAGCTGTGTTTCCTACATTGCTACACTGCAGTGGATCTTTTTTGGGGAACCCAAAGTAGGTTCTGGAGGGCCGGTGTCCTGCAGAGTTTAGCTCTAACTTGCTATGTTTAGCTGCTAAATGTTGCTAATGTAATTGACTACACCTTCATAACTGCCAATTTTGCCAAAATGTGACAGGTTTGCAGGTACACTATATTGCTAAAAGTATTAGGACACCCTCTTCTACTGAACATCTTTGACTACTTTAGTAACTTCCATGAGTAAAAATCTTTTAAGCATATGATATTTTTGGACAGTTTGGACAGGACCCTTTCTGTTATAACATGGCAATGCCTCTGTGTATAAAGCAATGTTAAAAAAGAAATGACTGATTCAGTCAGTGTGGAACACCTAGTGTGACTTTAAATGCAGACCTTGAGCCAAAAACTCATCACCAAACACCAGTGACTTGTACATACACTATATGGACAAAAGTATTGGGACACCCCCTTCTTTAGAACAGAAAAAAGTCACTTCCAAAACTGTGGCAACAAAGATGGAAACATAATTCATGTATTTAAAAATGAATTTCCATCTCTGTTGCAACAGTTTTGGAAGTGTCTAAAATGACTGTACCCATATGTACAAGTCATTGGTGTTTGGTGATAATATTTTGGCTCAAGGTTTGCATTAAAGTCACACCAGAGGTGTTCAGACTAAAGTAGTCTAACCCGTTAATTAGAAGGGGGTATCCCAATACTTTTGGCAATATAGTGTATGTTATGAAGAGAACCAAATGTCATTTACGTCTGTTTTGTATTCAAATCTTTTTATGAAATGCCTAGCTATGAATTCGTACTGTACATCAATTATTATGTCCTTTCTTTCTTTCTTTCTTTTATTTCTCCCAAGGTATTTTAGAAGAAACATCTGTTGCCGTCCTCAAACCCAGGCTCGATTGAGAGAGCTGTCAGCATCACGGCAACAAAACGCACTGCTTATTACATTGTTTGATACCCGGCCTCAACGAGCCCTATTACAGCAGAGCGCTCAGCATGCTGATGTTCAGAAGCGTTCAGACCCTCAGTAATTTAATTCAAGGACTTCTGCACCTTTTCAACAAACTAACCGAACCGTCTCTCATCTTTTCCACCTGGGCGTCTGTTTCACACCAGCTCGTTTTCACTACCAGGCGAATTAGCTCAGTGGTGAGAAAAAAAAAAAAAAAAAAGAAAAGAATAGCATTCAACACGGTTTCAAGCAAATGCGCCGAGGCTGTGTAAACGAAAACACGGCTCCCTCAGATGTTCGCAATACTCACTCCAATCTGCGTTTTAAGTGAACATCTTGTTCTGAGAACTCGGTAAACATAACAAGTTATCTCCCAAGCTGTACCTGAATGCTTAACTACTGTGACAGCCCAACCTGCTCACGGAAATGACTGACGTCTCGGCGCATTTCCACATTTGTTTCTGCTCCTCAATCTGTTTTTATCTGTCAGTCTCTTCACACCTATCAAGACGCTGTCTTCACGATAAAAGCTGCTGATCACCAGCCTGTGTTTGAAGCGCACGGTTCAAATTGGCTGAAATAAAATCGCAAAATGAAAACTGTCGAAAAAGATTGGGTATTTTAATCTGCACAGGATATTATCTTTTTAACGGTAACCTGCTAAAGTTTAGCCTAATTTCTTTCATTGCAGAGCACTATAAAGGAATCAATTGGCAATCAAAATGATGTACTAAGCCTAAAGTGAGCTACATGATTAGGTGGATTTTTTTATTCCTGGCAGAAGAACTGGTTTGTTCGATCTTAAGTGTTGTGGAAGGCAGCTCAGCATGTTGTCGGAGCGAACCTTTGATTACTTCAGTGGTTTTGTAGCATGACTGGCCACTCCAATCTGACTTCTGACCTTCGAAAAATACAGCTGAAGAAAACGATGAAAGATTTACTGCAAAACCCACTGATGAATCACACAAGAGACGGATAAATGAACATAATGTTTCGTCGACACTTGTGTTGGCGCCTAGCATGCTTGACACTGCTAAAGAGCTATCTCAGATTGTTTTGCATTATAGTCAGAAGTACCTGTAAGGTGTTTGGAGAGTCAGCGAGAGAGAAAAAGCTAGAAAAAACACATAATCAGTGTGTGACAAAAAATGTCTATGATTTAGGCTAGGATAGGTGAAAGCTGAAAGCTGTTTAGACTGCACAGCTAAAGGTATTCTCCGATCAGTACACTCACAGTCATCCAATACGAAAGACTAAAATTATACATTTTGGACCTTGTGGGCATTGAACTAGATTATGAGGATATCATGATGATGTTTTGCATACACTCTAACACAGCGACTAAGGGAGAGGATGTTGAAATCTTTGAGTCTTAGTGAGGAACATGTTCCGCATTCGGTTTGGCAGTTTCTTCTGTGATAGTTTTCAAGACTTGCTGCTTTGCAAACATTTTCGCAGACTTGAAAATTAAACAGTTTGCCTTGAATACAGGCACATGAGGTGCACAAATATTTTAACACTTGACATATTAGACTATTTTTAGCATTTCTGCAACAGATCACACAATTCAGTTATTTAGCATATATCACAATTTTATCAGAAGGACAGAGTATGTATTGGAGGATGCATTATGTGTCAACGAATCTCATTAATGCAAATACAGAACATGTGAGTTATAGCCTAAGATACTATTAAGAAAATTGAATTTATTATTTTTTTCATTTGATTTTAGGTGGAATGTGTCTTGGAAATGTTTCTGTGACACTCTGCAATATTTATATTAGCAGTGTTGCTCATGAGATTGCAGAATCATTGCACTTTATTTAATTGTCATAATCAAACCAAAACATGATAAAAGTGAGAAATATGTTTTCCGAGACGGTTAATGCAGGAAGAGTTCAATTTGCCATGGAATTTATATTGGAAGGGGTTTAGGCCAGTATTTATAAACCAGCGGGCCTCAGAAAACTTCCAAGGGGACCACTCGCATAGCCAGACCTTCAGCCTGATGGCACAAGGTCTGGGAACCTTGGCTGCTTTGACTGGCTAAGCACTGCCTAAGAGGCTATAAGACTGAGAGGTAAAGCAACCAATCATGTTTAGTTTTGTTCCACGTCATGTTTAGGAGCATGGAAATGTCCCCACAATAACAGACCAATGTGTAAAACTTGTGTTTTAAAGGTGCCATAGAATGCATTGAAACAATATTTTAAATTGTTCTCTGATATCTACATAGAAGGTATGTGGCATAGGAAAGGGCAAAAAATCTTCAGAAACGGTTTTACAGCTCCATTTACAACCCTAGGAATTGTCCCTAGAATGAAATGCTCTGTTATTGCCTTATTTGGAAGGTTCCTGCATAATAATGAGGAGCTCTGCTCTGATTGGCTGTCTCACAGAGCGGCTCGCTCACACAGCTGGAAACACATGGAGGAAATACGGCCACTTTATTTATTTTACTCTAGCCGCTTTTAATATGCGGTTTGTTGAATCTGCAGTTTTGAATCGCCAACATTTTACTCTGTGATTGCATGTGCTCTGTGTAACGTTATACAGCAGCGAAGTAGTATAATGTAACAAGGACTTACCACACAAGTTTTGATGCTTTAGTGATGCTCAGGATCTGTTAATCATTGTCCATCATCAGTGCACTCATCTCTCCGTTTATGTGGTAAGTAAAATCTTATGTACAGGCTACCGCTAGCATTAAGCTAACCATGTCCCTTCAGTGTCTTGCCTTATTTTACTGATGTACTGAAGTTACTGATGATTGGCCACGCAAATGTTGTGCCTCAGACTTTATACATTTCACATGCTTAAAAATCCAGCGTTTAATTGTTCCTGATAAGCGTTCATTGTCACACTTGTAAACATGATGACTTTCTTCTTCTATAAGAGGGTTTGGGATCTTGACATCTCAACGGTTTCCAGGTGGAATGTTAAAGAACGTGACACACACGTATCCCGAAAATCCTGTATAATAGACCACTTCAGTGTTTGCAAACAGTGATGACTGGGGTTTTTTGTGGCCGGAGCCTATCTGGTGGCAGAAAATTACATTTCTTTAAGGAATTAAAAAAAAGGTTAATTAATGAGGAGTTAATATTTCAAAATTCTGACTTTGTTTTTTACAATTCTGAAATTTTGGGCCAGATTTGCTAACAGTTTGTGTCAACGCAAACCATCTTTTGGCGTTAAAATAGTACTTTCAGGATGTACTAAAGACTCACAATGAAGAATTAGCTATGAAAAGACTTAGATATAGTTATTTTTGCACCTGACATTATTAAATATGCATTTGTAGGAGTTTTCCTTTTAGATGCAAAATGTATGGGAAGAGAGTATAATAGGAGAAGTTCACTTCCAGAACAAAAATTTACACGCCCCCTTGTCATCCAAGAAGTTCATGTCTCTCTTTCTTCAGTCGTAAAGAAAGTATGTTTTTTGAGGAAAACATTTCAGGATTTTTCTCCATATAGTGGACTTCTATGGTGCCCCCGAGTTTAAACGTCCAAAACACAACAAACGATTCAAACGATCCCAAATGCGGCTGTAAACGATCCCAGACGATGAAGAAGGTTCTTATCTACCGAAACGGTTGTTTTTTTGTTTGTCTGCAGCGATGTAGGATGATTTTGAAATCATTTTTGAAGTTGAGGGAGAAAATGAGATTGGAGTTTTTTGACCAGTCTTAACTGTTTTGCACCAGAGATGCACCAACCACTCATGCACATTGCAAAGAGAGTCAAGTATTTGAGGTTAAAAAGTATATAAATTGTAATTTAAAAAAATTAAATAACCAATCGTTTCGCTAGATAAGACCCTTCTTCTTAGGCTGGGATCATTTGCAGCCGCATTTGGGATCTTTTGAAACTGCATTTAAACTGCATTTTGGAAGTTCAAACTTGGGGCACCATAGAAGTCCACTATATGGAGAAAAATCCTGAAATGCTTTCCTCTTTACGACTGAAGAAAGACATGAACAACTTGGATGACAATCTGTAAATTTTAGTTCTGAAAGTGAACTTCTCCTTTACAATGAATCACGCAACACGGTTTACTAATGTTTGCCCTCATCAAATTACTGCTGCTCTTGCTAGATTGCACTGGTCATTATGGAAATGATCTGACTACATCTGTGTTTTTTAATTTGCGCATTGTCAGTAAATCACATGCATAATTTAATGCTGTAACTGTAAGGCTAATAATCACAATGCACCAGATAGCTGTCCAATCAGAGAACAACTTGCTTTTCATCAACGATGAGTTTTGTAAAAATCGAAGCGTTTCAGAAAGGTGGGGCAGAGAGGAGCAACAATAATGCACAGCATGTGGAAAATATGTTTTTTGAACCCTTAAACCGCATAAACACATTGCACCAAATACACAAAATAATGTTTTTTTTTAGCAACATCATACAAGCTTTTTAACAAAAAAAATTCTATATAAATTATACATGATTATTATATATTGAAACAATTAAACTCTAATATAAATATAAAAATTGTAGAATTAACATTTTTTTGGGTCATTTATCACTTCAAGTATTTCAGCTTGATGTTATATTTATTACAGGCTTTGTTGTTTTTAATATAACTTTAAACTATAAAAGCCCTAGATCATGTTTGATAATTGTTTTGATAATTAAAAGTTTAGATCTGAATCACAAAAAAAAAGTGCATTCTCTCATTAAAAAAAAAGTTCTGCACAAAAGAAATATCTAGTATTTTTGAAAAATGTGTTTATATCACATTAACTCAAATGAGATCAGCTCAATAAAAACATTTATTTTATATGCAGTGAATAACCAAGTCTGCCAAAATGTGTTATTTTTTGCTCAAAAAATAGACACAAGTTATATCAGTTATGAAAAAAAAATTGGTAACACTAACTTAAAATGGTGTATTTGTTGCACACACAGAAGAGGCGGGGTTTTCTGGTGGCCTTTATAGTATTTTATTGCTGTCACACTCTGCAAAGTTAACAAACACAACACGAAATTAGACACAGTCTCATAGTGTGTTTACATGACTGACGGTGTGACTTCTTCATAAAATAAGCGAAAATCCCTTTTCAATAAACTCAAATAACACAATTTCCTGAAATACATAACATTTAAGTGTTTGCAATGTACATCATGTAACTCACTTTTCTTAACATTACAGTAATAAAACTATAATGCTGTACTAACATACACAAACTGTGTAAGACACATTCAGTATTCTTAACTTCCTTATAAAACTATAGACTCTTTCATAAAACTATAAACTCTCTGATAAAACTATAAACTCTATTCATCAGCATTTTATTTCTCATTAAACAATGACAGAATAATACAGCCACAAATGACTAAATCAAATATTAACGGGCTCTTTCTACAAATAACATTGAGCGCATTTTAGTCTCTGCCGATGTAAATTAATCTGTCATGTTGCAACCCCTCCCGCGGCCTCCGTCAGCGCGGCCGAGTCGGCCGCATCCCAGCCGCGGGTGCGCCGATGCGGGTAATTTTATCGATTTTAAACACAGATGTCTCCAACAAAAACACATAAGATACACACATAAACATCTGAACATAAACTGCGATGCCACGTCACTCATCTTACCTGCAAAGTTAACAAACACAACACGAAATTAGACACAGTCTCAGAAGCTGTGTCTCATTTAGAAGGATGCGCCCTCCGGAGGTCGCATTCGAAGGCTGCATACGTCATCGAGGCTGTCTCATTTCAAAAAAGCAAGTAGGACACTTCAAATGCGACCTTCGAATGCGACCTTCTTTCACAGGAATTCGAAGGATGCATGAGATGTATCCTTTGCTACTACATATAACCCACAATTCTTTGCGTCGCTGTAAACAACTGTCGTTAATTTGAAAAATGCCGGCACCGGCAGATGTACACACAAGCTAAGATTTGGTATTTATAATTTGAATAGGTAAAAACGGATAAGGTTGTTCTTTATATCCTCCTATTTTTTTTCTCTAACAGATATGCTGCAGCTCTTGAAACAATGAATAAAATAAAACAAGTAAAAGCTTTTTTTTTTTTTTCAAATTACTTTACAAATTTAAAAATAATTTTCCTTCATTTAAGTAGTGTGAGAGTGCAACGATGCTCTAAATTTGTTTGCATAGTAACGTGATAAATCCTGTTTCATTTTCCAACTGTCCTTTTTTTTCTTTCCTCCCGTCCTATGGAGGCTGTCTCGTTTTTGTTCTAAGTTGAGGACACTTCGTATACACGTCCTACAGAGGATGCAACCTCCGAGGATTCGACCTCCGGAGGGCGCAGCCTTCCAAATGAGACACAGCTAGAGTGTGTTTACATGACTGACGGTGTGACTTCTTCATAAAATGAGCGAAAATCCCTGCGGCTCACTATCGCCCCCTCGCGCCACCCGCCAGTGTATACAGGTCTAAGTGATATTAAAATAGGCATCATTTTACATTATACATTTTAGTTTATGTTAAAGGAATAACCAGTATACCTAAATGATAACTAATAAAAATGAATAACAATTAAAAAAAAATAAAACAATACAGAACTGCTTGACTTTATACCTCTACACCCTCCCCCACTTTTAAAAATATGTTCTTTTACATTTTATTACAACCCAAGGACAGTTGTTTCCAGACTGACCTGTTCATTGCTGCAAGACAAAAGGTAAGTTTTCAGCTGGTTTTAACTCTGTGCATTAAATCAGTAATCCCCTCCTTGCCATGACTAATTTTCTAGAAAAAGGGGTCAGTAACTAATTGCTACATTTTCTAACATTACACTTAACCATTTATCTGATTATTCTTACCAGCAGAATTAGCATATATGTAAACAGATGAATCTTAATTAGATGAATCTTACCATGAAACTAGACTCCATCATTATCAGCCACATACTCACATAGTCTTCTAACCCATTTTTTTCTGTTTACTTTACAGGTCACAGGACTCAGGTCAAAGGTATGTATTCTTTTTTTCTTCCTTCTTGTTTTTCTTTCTGTGGTATTTGACCGGTTTCAGTTTACTCTACTGTTGTTTGTTAACATCCATGGCCTCCACAGGTTCTGACCACAGGCAGGCTGGAAGTTGATCTCCTTTAAAACTGGATTTCTACATTCAACTGTCGGTTCTCCTAGTTCATTATAAGTCAACATCTTTGGCTGACGTCTCTGTCTTTTTGGGTACGTTGCGGGCTGTGATATCTCTGATTCACTCTCTGACTCTTGATCCTCCTCTTCTGAAACACCATACTCCTGTGGAACACTCTCCACAGCCCCAGTGACGTCCAGATTCTCTTCTTCTCCAGAATCAGGTTGGTGTCCAGGTGAGTTTTCATTCCTTATTGCTGGTTCAAATGGTTCAGGTTCAAGATTCAGCGTGATGAGCTTCCCACTTTGTTCGGAACAGGGTGGAAACTTACAGAGCAATTCATATCCTTCGTCCTCATCACTGTCCGAGTCTAGGTTTGGCTGTTGTTCTGGCTCTTTCCTTCTTTTAGCTTGGTGTTTCCTTCTCTGTGTTTGATATTCTCTTTTCTCTGGCTTTTCCACAGGTAAACTGTCGCAGGGCAGCAGGAGATTTCTGTGTACGATTCGACTCTGTCCTCCTTTTTCTGGTCTGATCTCATACACTGGACCATCAGGGCTTTTTCTACTGATCACAGTATACACACAATCTTCCCAATGTGAACGCAGTTTTCCTGGCCCTCCTCTTTCACTTAGATTTCTGAGAAGGACTCTGTTTCCAGGCCAAAGTTCAACACCATGGACTTTCTTGTCATAGTATTTCTTTCCTCTCAAGGCCTCTTTCTCAGCCGTCTTTGATGCAATTTCATAGGCTTCCTGCATCCGTGCTCGCCAGTTCGCCACATAATCTGCATAACTCTGTTGTTTCTCATTTACCTGCAGATTGAACATGAGATCGATGGGTAGCCGGGGTGAACGACCAAACAACAGGTAATATGGTGAGAACCCAGTCGATTCACAGCGGGTACAGTTGTATGCGTGGACCACTTTTGACAATGAGTTCTTCCAGTCAGCCTTATTAGCATCATTCAGGGTTCGGAGCATGGACAGGAGCGTCCTGTTGAACCTTTCAACCTGTCCGTTGCCCATTGGGTGGTAGGGGGTTGTGTGGGATCCACGCACACCACAGACCTTCTGCAGCTGTTCCATTAGTTGGTTCTCAAACTCTCTTCCCATGTCATGGTGTATTTTCTCAGGGAAGCCAAACTTCAGGGCAAAATCACCAAAGACATGCTGTACTACTGTCTTTGCAGCCTTGTTTCTTGTGGCATAAGCCTGCGAGAAACGTGTAAAATGGTCCATCACTATAAGTATGTATTCATACCCATTTTTGCACGTTTCAAGATGGAGGAAATCTATAGATACAAGCTGAAATGGGTATGTAGTTCGAATTGTGGTCAGTGGGGCTCTAGTAGTCTTTTGAGGTTTCTTTCTCTTTAGGCACTCACATACGCGTGTCACAAAATGCTCTGTCTCCTTTTTCATATGAGGCCAGTAGAATCGTTCACGAATTAAATTTAGAGTCCTCTCTGTCCCGAGGTGTCCCATGTCCTGATGCAGCTCCCTGTAAACTGTTTGATGGTATTCCCTGGGTAGAATAAGTTGATTTCTCTTCCCCGCTCTTCTGTACAAGACTCCATCATCACTCAGGTGCAGTCGTGTCCACTGTTTCAACAGAAGTCTAACGTCACTCGATTCTTTTTTGAGAGTATGACCGAATGGACGACTGTTACTCTTTTTATACTCCAGAACACGGCTGATAACAGGGTCTTCCTGTTGGGATTGTTTGATCTGTTCCTGCGAAAGAGTCAGATTAGTGGGCAGTGAGATTTCATCTTCCACCAAGTGGACAGCTTGTAAGTTGATTCCACTTGTCCACAGGGGAGCATCCTTGAATGTTAACATCACCCCCTGCACTGTAGCACTGATCACATCTTGATTTATCTCCTCTGTGCACAGTTTAATGTAATGGTCAATGTCCAGTGGCATTCTTGACAAGCCGTCTGCGTCTGCATTGCATTTTCCTGGCCGATATTTGATGGTGAAATTAAAATCGGCCAGCTCTGCGACCCAACGGTGACCTGTTGCATTGAGTTTGGCTGTTGTCAAGATGTATGTGTGTGGATTATTGTCTGTGTACACTTCAAAGTATGGAGCGTGAAACAAGTAATCCCTAAAGCGTTCACAGATAGCCCACTTTAGAGCCAGGAACTCTAACTTTCCTGAATGCATGTGATAGTTCTTTTCAGGTGGTGTGAGTGTTCTCGATCCATATCCATAATCACTGACATCTTCTCTTTCTGCTTCTGATAAAGGACTGCACCCAGACCGTCCTGTGACGCATCACAATGGAGGACAAACGGCAGAGTCAGGTCAGGATAGGCAAGAATTGGTGGCTCTGTTAAGTGGTCAATCAAGGTATTCAATGCTTCCTGATGCATTTGTGTCCAGGTTATGGGTGTGTTAGGGGATGCCTGCCCTTTTGACTTGGTGCTGACTCTTTTTTTCTTTCCCTTGGGCTCAGGAGGTAATGAGCTTTGCGGTGGTGTGGCTATCAGCTGATAGAGAGGTCTTGCCAGGCGAGAGAAATTAGGTATGTATGTTCTATAATAAGAGAGGAATCCCATGATTTTCCGCAGATCTCCTACTGTAGCTGGTGTTCGAGGTTCAGGGCCTGTACTGGGGCTATTTCAGCTGGATCCATAGAATATCCATCCTCCGACACCATACGACCCAGGAAACGGACTTTCCTTTGGAACAGTTCACACTTGTGTGGGCTTAGTTTGACTCCGTGTTGCTGGTATCTCTGGAGGACTGTGCGAATATGGCCGACATGATCATCAAAGGAGGCACTATGAACAAGATTATCATCCAGGTAAGGCTGACAGATAACATCACGCAAATCCTCCAGGCACGCTTCCATGTTTCTCTGGAATTCGGCTGGAGCCGAGCTAAGGCCAAACGGAATCCTCTTCCACTCAAATAGCCCCCAGGGTGTTATAAAGGCTGTTAGGGGTCGGCTCTCGGCATCAAGGAATCCTTGGTGATAGGCCTTACCCTGGTCCAAGACCGAAAACCAGGAACTGCCACTCAGGGAGTCCAGCATATCCTGGATCCTGGGAATAGGGTGCCTGTCAGGTACAGATTTCCGATTTAACTCACGATAATCACAGCAAAGTCTCAGGCTCCCGTCCTTTTTCCTCACACATACAATTGGCGAGGAGTATGGTGATCTTGACTTGCTTATCCATCCCCGGTTCATCAGATCCTGAAGGTACTCTTTTACTTCCTGCAAGAGAGGCTTAGGCACAGATATGTAAGTCTTTTGCACAGGTGTCTTATCATGCAGGGTGATGTGCATATTTAGTGATGGGATGCAGCCAACATCATGGTCATCAAAAGCAAAAGCATTGCACTCTTCCCTCAATAGCTGTCGCACAATCTGTTGCCGTGTCTCTGTTAAGTGTTCAAGCTTTATTGGGGGATCCCAATGACTTGGTTTCTCTGTCTGTTGTTGTGTAACACTCAACCCATATGTCTGCACTGTGGATGTAGGCTGCTCTATCACCTGCTTCATCTGAGTCTCATCTTTCTGGAAGGAATCTGCAGTTACTGGGTAAGTTGACTTTATCACTTCCAGGTGGCCTAGTATGAGTCGTGACGTAAGTACGACTGGGTGCTTGGCTGTATTTGCAATGGCGATTGGCACTTTTGCTGTCTTCTCATTACCAACTTTGACTACACCTTCCTGCATTATTAAACCCTCTGGTAGTGGTGATGGCTCACTAGGAATGAATAACAGGCTTTGTTCTTGATATTGTCCCCCGACGTGCGCTCGTGCATAGACAGTGGTTATCTGCCCTGCACTGAGTTGGATCTTCTGTTTACCAATGCGCACAGTTCCCACAGTCATGTTTGAATTTACAGTCTTCAGCAGATTAAGCATCATTCTAGCCTTATTTGTTGATATAGAGAAAGCTTTGCTTACCCTCTGGACTGGGTTGGATTGTGGCCTCTGTTTCTCCCACCTGCCAATTATCTCCTCAATGACATTGTAACCGATGATTGGATTTTCAGCAACACTAACATCACTTGCTACCAGCATGGGTACTTGCAAAGTCTTTTCTGTGCCTCCATCATCGCTCAAACAGAAGCTCACTTCTACCCAGCCATCAAAGGGGATCTCAGTGTGATTCACAGCTAATCCGGTGAGCGTTCCTGGCCCAAGGAGCTCCTCAACAGGTCTGACAGTGGTGTGTGGTAAGTGTCGCTTTCTCCAGTCTGAATTTATAATACTGGCTTGGGCTCCTGTGTCCCATAAAGCTTCAACTGTAACATCATTAAGTTGACAACGGACCAGGCATCTTTTTCCAATGATGTTCAAGAGCCTAGGTGTGGCAAGGGACAGTGAGTTGTCAGTAGAAGTAATTGCATGTTGGTGAGTAACAGGCTGGGTGTTATTTTCTTTACTGTCTTCCTTATTTCGTACAGGTCTGGATGTCTGCCGCACTCCTGGGCTAGCTTGGGACCCAACGACAGGATGGACTACTGGGGGGTCCAGTTCAGCAGTCCTCTCCCGTTTCCCGATGTTGGCCTCGGTTGTCGATAGCCCCGTGACAGATGTCCATCTTGACCACAGCGATAACAGTGCCTGCACTCTTCACCCTTTTGCGCCTCCTGACATGAACGGCAACCTTTGGACCTCCTTTCTGTTCGTAATGGAGTCACAGGGGGAAACTGTGATCTGGTCGCTTCCATTGCCTCTCGGAACGCTTTGGTCATTTCCATGACGTTTACTCTAAGGTCCTCGATTGCTTTAGTGGTGTCGTTGTCGGTATCTTTGCCCTGTACCTGTTTCTTCTTGTCTTTACCAGAAACAATCTCTTTCATTAATGTCTCTTCCCTCTGGCCTTGAGTCTCCACTCCGCTGCTTACATGTCGCTTAGTGCCACAGATATGTTCTACTGCTTGCATTTCATTTATTTTGAAAGGCTTTGGAGTCACCGTTTTTTTTTATTTTGCTTGTCTCTCCAATTCCAGATTAGCCGCTTCACCGATTTCCTCGATTAGCACTTCATCTGCCACTTTCGGATCACTGAGGTATGGTTTAAGTTGAAATTTCACTGCATCATTTAAGAGTCCGGTTTCCACAGAGCGAAGAAACTTCCGTTGAATGAGCTCTGGACTAAACTGTTCTCCATCCTGCTCATCTCCAGATGCCCAAAGTAATTTCTCCCTCAGTTCGATGGCTCGGAACAGGAAACTTTGAGCAGATTCCTTAGGCTCCTGTGAGATGTTCATGAGTCTGTGCAGTAGATCTGATGAAGAATCTATTTTATAATGTCCTCGGAGGATGGTCTTTAATGTGGAGAGTGTGAGATCTCGCTTTATTTCAAGGAGTTCCCTGAGGGGAAGGCCAGGACTCACAGCTCTGATAACTGCTTCAATGATTTCTGCCTCTGCATACCCCTTCCTTACTCCTGATTCGATCTGGTTGTTAAGGCTTGTGTATGATAACTTGTCCTTTTGACCAGCCTCTCCAATCTGTCCATGGACTCGGAATTCCCTCCTCAGAGTGACTTCAGGAATTGAATCATGTCGTGGCTCTTTTACGCTCGTTTCATCTTTTCGTCTCTGAGATTTTTCCTCAAGCACTCCAATTCTTTTCTTAGCTTCTCTATCTCAGCCAGGGTTACCGGTGAAGTTTCGAGCTCGGTTGGTTTCTTAAGGGACCCAATGAAATCCAGAAGTTTATTTAGGCTCTCTACATACTGTTCCTCTTCTAAACTTTCCTCAATTTCATCTAGCGTCCTCTCTGCCAGCCTTATCAGTGCTCGTCTTGTTTGGCCTGAGAAACCTTCATCCGCTGGTTCGCTGCACTTGAGGTAGGAGCACACTTTTATCAGTTCAGGCTTCTCTAGCGTCAGAAACTTGGAGCTAACACAGTCTTGAAGTTGTTCCATCCTTTCAAAGGGGAATAGAATTGAATTCAGTCTTTAATCTCCTTACTAATGTGTCTTTTGTTGTTTCTAGGTTCGTCTCGAGGAGGAGCTGTCTCTCTCACATCATCCAGTCAGCAGCTTCTCCTGGCTGGCTCGCCATGATTATGTTGCACACACAGAAGAGGCGGGGTTTTCTGGTGGCCTTTATAGTATTTTATTGCTGTCACACTCTGCAAAGTTAACAAACACAACACGAAATTAGACACAGTCTCATAGTGTGTTTACATGACTGACGGTGTGACTTCTTCATAAAATAAGCGAAAATCCCTTTTCAATAAACTCAAATAACACAATTTCCTGAAATACATAACATTTAAGTGTTTGCAATGTACATCATGTAACTCACTTTTCTTAACATTACAGTAATAAAACTATAATGCTGTACTAACATACACAAACTGTGTAAGACACATTCAGTATTCTTAACTTCCTTATAAAACTATAGACTCTTTCATAAAACTATAAACTCTCTGATAAAACTATAAACTCTATTCATCAGCATTTTATTTCTCATTAAACAATGACAGAATAATACAGCCACAAATGACTAAATCAAATATTAACGGGCTCTTTCTACAAATAACATTGAGCGCATTTTAGTCTCTGCCGATGTAAATTAATCTGTCATGTTGCAACCCCTCCCGCGGCCTCTGTCAGCGCGGCCGAGTCGGCCGCATCCCAGCCGCGGGTGCGCCGATGCGGGTAATTTTATCGATTTTAAACACAGATGTCTCCAACAAAAACACATAAGATACACACATAAACATCTGAACATAAACTGCGATGCCACGTCACTCATCTTACCTGCAAAGTTAACAAACACAACACGAAATTAGACACAGTCTCATAGTGTGTTTACATGACTGACGGTGTGACTTCTTCATAAAATGAGCGAAAATCCCTGCGGCTCACTATCGCCCCCTCGCGCCACCCGCCAGTGTATACAGGTCTAAGTGATATTAAAATAGGCATCATTTTACATTATACATTTTAGTTTATGTTAAAGGAATAACCAGTATACCTAAATGATAACTAATAAAAATGAATAACAATTAAAAAATAAATAAAACAATACAGAACTGCTTGACTTTATACCTCTACATATTTTTTATCAAAACTAACGGTTTCATCTCGACCATTCCATCTGAATTCACTTTAAAACTCATTCTTATTTACAGTCCATGCCGATGCCTGGAAAACAAGCAGAGGCAGGAAGTGAGAGGAGATCTGGATGGAGGTGATTTTACATGTGCTGGGCGCCACAGTGACCCAAGCTGTGCGTGGGCCGATGAGCCGAGACACAACTCGTTACTGTGAGCTCCCACGCTTCCTAAACAGATGGATGCAGGCTCACACGCACACATTCGCATACACACAGATGGCACGCATGGACAATACACACAACCGACACACTAATTCACCTTAATTAATGACCTATCAGTCGACCTGACACACCAAATTATCAAATCCAAGTGCCAACCTTCCCATACGGACACATTCATTGTCCCAGATTTATTTACAGTGCTTTCAGAGAATGTTTACCTTGTTTACTTTTTTACAGTTTTGTTCTTGTTGCACCTCATTTTTTTCTCTCTTCACAACACATATTTCATATTTTGCGTCCAAGAATGCTAATTTCTTTGTAACGAAAGGCTTTTTGCCCATTCTTCTATGTAAATTCTTCTGCCAAATAACTTGGAGAGTGCCATCAGACTGAAATTTTCAGGTCATAGCACAGATTTCAGGTCTGGGCTCTGACTGAGGTGCTTGCGAGTGCCAACTTTACTTTACTTTCAAGTCGTTTCGTCATTTTGTGCTGTGATTTGGGTCATTGTCCTGGTAAATGTATCTTCACCCTAAATGTAGATCGTGTGCTGACTAAAACAGGTTCTCCTGAAGGATTTGCCTGCGTTTGGCTCCGTCCACACTGCTCCAGCTGGCAACAAGCGTTTCTTTTTTCCAAGATGTTGGTGTGTTTAGTTACTTTCTTTTCAGGCCACAACTCAGTAGACCACAACATTTTCTTTCAAAGGGTTTCAGGTTTTGTCACATGGCTTCTAGCAATCCCCAGGCATGACTTAATGTCGGCCTTCCTCAGAAGTGGTTTCCTTCTAGCCATTCTCCCAAAGAGGCCAAATCTGTGAAGGAATTGTTGATGCCTGGACAGGTTCTTCCATTTCAGCATATAATCTCTCCAGCTCTGTCAGTGTTGTAGCTGGCTCACGGTCACCTCTCAGACAAATGCCCTTTTTGTCTGGTTGCTTGGGCTGGTAGGATGGCCTGATTGTAGTGCTGTCTGGATTGTGCTACTTTTTTGGAAAGTTCATACTTAGACTACACTGTGATACCACACGGCCTGTTTCTATTTTTGATGTGCTGCAAAGCTACTCAACCATTTGACACTTCACCTTGTGTCTGAAATAAAATGATTTCATTTGCAATTATGCAACAGTTAGTTCTGCTCCTCTAATCCTAGGGCTTTCAAAACGTTTTGACGCCAAAGACTCCGTGGCTAAAATATCAAGGCAACTATATATTTTTAAAGGAATCGTTCAACCAAAAATAAAAATTCTGTAATTAATTAACCACCCTCATGTCGTTCCAAACCTGTAAGATCTTTGTTCATCTTCAGAACATAAATTCATTTATTTTTTAATGAAATCTGGGAGCTTTTTGACCTTGCATGGACAGCAATGCAGTTGTGCTGCTTAGTTTTTGTGGAAACTGATATATTTTCTTCTTCAGGATTCTTTGATGAATAGGAAGTTCAAAAGAACAGCATTTATTTGAAAATCAAAATAATTTGTAACTATCTAAATGTTTAAAAATCGGACTGACCACAAACTTTTGTTTGTACATGTAGAATATACTTTGACTTTATGTTATTGTGGGGGTGTTGTGTTTCTTTGCTGAAGGTTTAAAGCTTTGCTAGTCTTTTGATAAACTTCTCCAGGTTTTATTTTATTTTTTTACCTCTAAGAACTTGTCGCCTCACAGGAAGCTCCTTGGTCTTTGTGACAGCTTTTGTTGTGAGACCTCACAAAGTCAGAGATATTTATTGTGCAATCAAACAACTGAACACAGGAGGTGGTGGATGCGAGAACACAGATGCGCCTTGTTAACATATGAGGCGTGATCCTCAAGATAATTAAATATCTCGCTCAATTTAGGCTGTTAAAACAAAGGCAGGTGAATGTTTGGCAATTATGCAATTTTCGGATTTTAATGAATAAGGATGGCTATAAAAATTCTGCTTCTGAATATGTTTCTAATCCGAAAGCAATAAAGCAGAGCAGAAGCAATCAATGTCGACTGAAGCCACCGCATGTCGTATGAACAGACTGCTTCTGAGCTGTGAAAGCTAGAGTTGCTGAACGGGTTTCTGGCATAGATTAGAAAACAAGAGCCAAACAAAACAGTTCCAATACGACGGTTTCTCAGAGCCCAGCAGTCCTGACCGCTCCTCCACCACAGGGGTTACTGCCACGACCTGGACTTTTTATAGCTCTGTCTCGTCCACCGTCCAGGGTCAAGAGACTCTTTAGAGTTCAAGCACACTGAGGCAAGAGAAGTCTTGTCTGCTGCTCCCTGCTTTGAGCCCTCACTGGCCGACAAAGCACAATAATCCACATTAGATGCTCCAGTGGTGCTGGTGTCTACTGGGGCCCACAGTCGATTGACTGAGCTGAACCTTCTCCGTACACAGGCCCACACTGTGTGATTGACAGCCATATTGTTGTAGTTCCAGCTTTCTCGGGCCTGTTGTTGTTGCGCGCAGCGGGCGCTGCTCTGTGCGTATGCTTCTGTGCAGGTAGGGGGCGGCCAGGGGGTTTCTACTTACATCTGCAGGTGGCATATTCGAGCATGTAACGCCTTCATACAGAGGGAGATAGACAGGGTCTTGGGAGAGGCTAATGCCATGGCTGTAGGGTCAGCTTTGAATTCTACTTACATTACTGTGGAACACAGATGAAAAGAACCAGCATGGATTACCAAGCTAGTTAGTGCTGCTCTAGCTGGAGGTCATGTTGTTTAATAGCAAATCATGCTGATTTTGTTGGTCCACTTCACTATATTTGGAGTGAGGCATCATTTTCATGTAAAGTTTAAAGAATGGAAAATTCTGGCATTATTTAGTCACCCTCCTCTTGTTCCAAACCTGTAGGAGTTTCTTTCTTCTGTTGACCACAAAAGAAGATATTTCAACCCAGGCTTATTGGAAATACGTGCCTCTACATACATTTTTGCAACACTGTTATTACGTCCCTTACTGCATGTTTTGCGGTAGTTTTAAAGTGAAACGTCCAGAGAGGGTGGTGCTAACTCACACGTTCAATACGTGACTGTGGCAAGTTTTTATTATGTATTATTATGTAAAGTGAAATAATGCTGTGTTTTTATTATGCTGCTTCAGGTATGCACTGTGGCTGTTCAGAATTAGGATAAAGAACCTCCAGAACAAAAAATTACAGATAATTTACTCACCCCCGTTGTCATCCAAAATGTTCATGTCTTTCTTTCTTCAGTGGTAAAAAAAATTATGTTTTTCGAGGAAAACATTTCATGATTTTTCTCCATATAGGGGACTTCTATGGTGCCCCTAGTTTGAACTTCCAAAATGCAGTTTAAATGCAGCTTTAAATGATCCCAAATATGGCTGTAAACGATCTCATTCGAGGAAGAAGGTCTTATCTAGCGAAATTATCTGTTTGTTTTTTTTATTTATTACAATTTATATACTTTGTGACCTCAAGTGCATGTCTTGTCTCTCTTTGTGATGTGCATGCATAGTCGGTGCATCTCTGGTTCAAAACACTTAGGGTAGGTTGAAAAACTCCCATCTCATTTTCTCCCTCGACTTCAAAAATCATTTCAAAATCATCCTACATCAATGAAGAAGTACCAACCAAGTGTTAGCAAAGAAGAAAACACCCTTTACACAAAAAAAAAGAAAAAAAAAGAAAGAAAGTAAAACAGTGATGTATGATGATTTTGAAGTTAAGGGAGAAAATTTGATTTTCGACATACCCTAACTGTCTGAAACCAGACAAGACCTTTCAAGACTGAGATCGTTTACAGCTGCATTTGGGATCGTTTGAAGCTCCATTTAAACTGCATTTTGGAATTTTAAACTCAGGGCACCACAGAAGTCCACTATATGTAAAAAAAAAAAATCCTGAAATTTTCTCAAAAAACCTTTTTTTTTACGACTGAAGAAAGAAAGACATAAACATTTTGGATTACAAGGGGGTGAGTACATTATCTTTTTTAATTTTTGTTCCTGAGGTGAACTTCTCCTTTAACATGGCCTGCTTTAAATGTTTGAAAATGATTAACAGTTGAACCATTCATTAGAATGTAATCAGAAAGTAATGAAATGTAATCACTTACATTACTTAATAAAGTAATTGAAATAGTTACACTACATATTACTTTTTAAATAGGGTTACTTGTAATCTGTAACCTATTGCATTTCCAAAGTTACCTTCCCAACACTGATTGTTAGTTCATCCACGTGTTAACAAAAGTGAACATTATTGTAAAGCGTTACCAGTTTGGATCAATTGGATCAATAAGCGGTACAAAAAATGTCAGTGGGCATTTCTGAATATAAATGTACCTATTTCCATTTCTTTATCTAAATTGAATTCTACTAAAACTCTGCAACATAAAAGGGGCTTTTACTTGTACAAACTCAATAATTAAATACAGGCCATGTCAAAAGAAACTAGATTAGGCGAAACCAATTACCACTTGTTCAAGCAGTTTTTTCTTCTTGTAAAAGGCTAAAGAATAGATGTATGATTGTGGCTTAAACTGTCTGTTGGACTGCTACGAGGGATCTGCGCTCGTTTCCTCAAAGGTCTTCAGCTGGCATTCAATCGCATTGTTACTCGCATTCTGCTCGGTCACCATGGAAACCAATGTAATAATCACACATGAACAGTTACAAGGTTCCCTGCCATAGAGAGAGCTGTGCGCTAAGATAACCAAAGAGTGTGTATTAGTGTGTTCTGGCACATAGCAGCGCATTTCTGTTGCTTTCCTGTGCTTACGTGAGTGTGTGTGCTGGTGAACTGTGCGCAAAGATAACTCAAATGAATGCAATGTTAGTCTACAGACACATTATGATAGCCGAGTTTTTTCCCCAGCAAAGCCAAATATCTTCCCCTGGGTGAAACACTGCAACAGCCTTACATCATTACAAACAAAACAATAAAAACCAACATATTGCTTTGAGAGGACTGTGATTCTAATAAAGATCGAGTCTGGATGTTTGTTTTCTACAAACGCTTTGTGACAGTGTCAGGGCAATTAATAATCTACATTACACGGCGCTCGCCGAGCCGCTGGGCAGCCAGGGTCCAGCAGGCAAGCAAAGCTTTTAATACGACACGGCCTGGAGAATATAATTAAACACCAGTACCAGAGTTAATGTGGGTTCCCGCCCATTTCCTCTTTCAGGTCCAAGGGAACATGAGGTTAACCAAATGGACATCAATCCAGCATTCTACTTATTCCATTACGGTTCGCTAATGATTTCAACAGGAAATAGAAATTAAACACTCTGAAAAGGCATCAAAACAGGATTTGGAGTCATTTTGAAACACTAGAACTACCAGGTATTTCATAAAAAACGTAACTGGTATTTTTACATAGGAATGAGCACATTCAGTTATCGCTGTTTTTTTCCATACTGGATTGAATTTCAAAGACCTTTATCTTGTTACTGAGGCAATACCCTCAAAGGGACACCTTTGTACGGTATCTATTCCTAACGGGTACATTTTAGTAACTTAAAGAACCTTAAGGGATAGATAAAATATAAAGGTGTATCCTTGAAGTTGCTGCCTCAATGACAAGCCGTTGTAACCCTAAAGGTACAATTTTCGCACTTTTTTTTTTACAGACAGCTAACGTCAATAACTTTTTAATCTCAAAATGGCCCAACGTACACTATATAAAATGAAAAATGGCTCTTGATAATAAAAAGCTGCTAAAGTGCATCAAAGAACCATTCAAAGGACCTTTATTCTTAAGAACAATGACATACCTAAGATGTTTTTGGATAGAACTCTTTGTATTATATCTAATAACATTAACAGAGAGATACTAAAGAGATAGTTCCACCTACAAATGAACATTCTGTTATCATTTATTCATGTCATTTGTAAAATAATATTGTATATTTTTAAGAACCAAACAGTTCTGCCTACCAGGTTTGAAAGAATGTTGCTAACCAAACAGTTTTATTGCCAGTTTTGAAAGAAAGTTTGTAACTAACCAGTGTTGATTACCAGTTTTGGAGGAATTTTGGTGACCAAACAGTTCTCTTAACAGAAAGTTTATAACCAAGCAATTCTGATTACCACTTTTGAAAGAAAGTTGGTAACCAAACAATTTTGATTAGCAATTTTTGAAAGAATGTTGGTAACCAAACAGTTACACATACCAATTTTGAAAGAATGTTGGTAACCAAACAGTTACACGTACCAATTTTGAAAGAATGTTGGTAACCAAACAGTTACACGTACCAATTTTGAAAGAATGTTGGTAACCAAACAGTTACACATACCAATTTTGAAAGAATGTTGGTAACCAAACAGTTACACATACCAATTTTGAAAGAATGTTGGTAACTAAACAGTTACACGTACCAATTTTGAAAGAATGTTGGTAACCAAACAGTTACACATACCAATTTTGAAAGAATGTTGGTAACCAAACAGTTACACATACCAATTTTGAAAGAATGTTGGTAACCAAACAGTTACACGTACCAATTTTGAAAGAATGTTGGTAACCAAACAGTTACACATACCAATTTTGAAAGAATGTTGGTAACCAAACAGTTACACGTACCAATTTTGAAAGAATGTTGGTAACCAAACAGTTACACGTACCAATTTTGAAAGAATGTTGGTAACCAAACAGTTACACGTACCAATTTTGAAAGAATGTTGGTAACCAAACAGTTACACGTACCAATTTTGAAAGAATGTTGGTAACCAAACAGTTACACGTACCAATTTTGAAAGAATGTTGGTAACCAAACAGTTACACGTACCAATTTTGAAAGAATGTTGGTAACCAAACAGTTACACATACCAATTTTGAAAGAATGTTGGTAACCAAACAGTTACACGTACCAATTTTGAAAGAATGTTGGTAACCAAACAGTTACACGTACCAGTTTTGAAAGAATGTTGGTAACCAAACAGTTACACGTACCAATTTTGAAAGAATGTTGGTAACTAAACAGTTACACGTACCAATTTTGAAAGAATGTTGGTAACCAAACAGTTACACGTACCAATTTTGAAAGAATGTTGGTAACTAAACAGTTACACATACCAATTTTGAAAGAATGTTGGTAACTAAACAGTTACACGTACCAATTTTGAAAGAATGTTGGTAACCAAACAGTTACACATACCAATTTTGAAAGAAAGTTTGTAACTAACCAGTGTTGATTACCAGTTTTGGAGGAATTTTGGTGACCAAACAGTTCTCTTAACAGAAAGTTTATAACCAAGCAATTCTGATTACCACTTTTGAAAGAAAGTTGGTAACCAAACAATTTTGATTAGCAATTTTTGAAAGAATGTTGGTAACCAAACAGTTACACATACCAATTTTGAAAGAATGTTGGTAACTAAACAGTTACACATACCAATTTTGAAAGAATGTTGGTAACCAAACAGTTACACATACCAATTTTGAAAGAATGTTGGTAACCAAACAGTTACACGTACCAATTTTGAAAGAATGTTGGTAACCAAACAGTTACACGTACCAATTTTGAAAGAATGTTGGTAACCAAACAGTTACACGTACCAATTTTGAAAGAATGTTGGTAACCAAACAGTTACACGTACCAATTTTGAAAGAATGTTGGTAACCAAACAGTTACACGTACCAATTTTGAAAGAATGTTGGTAACCAAACAGTTACACATACCAATTTTGAAAGAATGTTGGTAACTAAACAGTTACACGTACCAATTTTGAAAGAATGTTGGTAACCAAACAGTTACACATACCAATTTTGAAAGAATGTTGGTAACTAAACAGTTACACATACCAATTTTGAAAGAATGTTGGTAACCAAACAGTTACACGTACCAATTTTGAAAGAATGTTGGTAACCAAACAGTTACACATACCAATTTTGAAAGAATGTTGGTAACCAAACAGTTACACGTACCAATTTTGAAAGAATGTTGGTAACCAAACAGTTACACGTACCAATTTTGAAAGAATGTTGGTAACCAAACAGTTACACGTACCAATTTTGAAAGAATGTTGGTAACCAAACAGTTACACGTACCAATTTTGAAAGAATGTTGGTAACCAAACAGTTACACGTACCAATTTTGAAAGAATGTTGGTAACCAAACAGTTACACGTACCAATTTTGAAAGAATGTTGGTAACCAAACAGTTACACGTACCAATTTTGAAAGAATGTTGGTAACCAAACAGTTACACGTACCAATTTTGAAAGAATGTTGGTAACCAAACAGTTACACATACCAATTTTGAAAGAATGTTGGTAACCAAACAGTTACACGTACCAATTTTGAAAGAATGTTGGTAACCAAACAGTTACACGTACCAGTTTTGAAAGAATGTTGGTAACCAAACAGTTACACGTACCAATTTTGAAAGAATGTTGGTAACCAAACAGTTACACGTACCAGTTTTGAAAGAATGTTGGTAACCAAACAGTTACACGTACCAATTTTGAAAGAATGCTGGTAACTAAACAGTTACACGTACCAATTTTGAAAGAATGTTGGTAACCAAACAGTTACACGTACCAATTTTGAAAGAATGTTGGTAACTAAACAGTTACACATACCAATTTTGAAAGAATGTTGGTAACTAAACAGTTACACGTACCAATTTTGAAAGAATGTTGGTAACCAAACAGTTACACATACCAATTTTGAAAGAATGTTGGTAACTAAACAGTTACACGTACCAATTTTGAAAGAATGTTGGTAACCAAACAGTTACACGTACCAATTTTGAAAGAATGTTGGTAACTAAACAGTTACACGTACCAATTTTGAAAGAATGTTGGTAACAAAACAGTTTTGATTACCTGTTTTAAAAGAGTGTTGGTAGCCAAACAGAGATGCTTACTAATTTTGGAACAATGTTGGTAACCAAACAGATTTGATTATCTGTTTTCGAAGAATGATGGTAACCAAACAGTGATTTTTACCAGTTTGGGAAGAATATTGGTAACAAAACAGTTTTGATTACCTGTTTTAAAAAGAATGTTGGTAACAAACAGTGACGCATACCAGTTTTGGAAAAATGTTGGTAACCAAACAGTTTTTATTACCTATTTTGGAAGAATGTTAGTAACCAAACACTGATGCTTAACAATTTTGGAAGAATGTTGGTAACAAAACAGTTTTGATTACCTGTTTTTAAAGAATGTTGGTAAACAAACAGTGATTCTTACTAGTTTTTGAAGAATGTTTGTACCCAAACAGTGATTCTTACCAATTTTGGAACAATGTTGGTACCCAAACAGTGATGCTTAACAATTTTGTAAGAATTTTGGTAACCAAACAGAGATGCTTACCAATTTTGTAAGAATTTTGGTACCCAAACAGTGATGCTTACCAATTTTGTAAGAATTTTGGTAACCAAACAGTTTTGATTACCTGTTTTTAAAGAATGTTGTTAACCAAACAGTGATGCTTACCAATTTTGTAAGAATTTTGGTAACCAAACAGAGATGCTTACTAATTTTGGAAGAATGTTGGTACCCAAACAGTGATGCTTACCAATCTTGTAAGAATTTTGGTAACCAAACAGTTTTGATTACCTGTTTTTAAAGAATGTTGTTAACCAAACAGTGATGCTTACCAATTTTGTAAGAATTTTGGTAACCAAACAGAGATGCTTACTAATTTTGGAAGAATGTTGGTACCCAAACAGTGATTCTTACCAATTTTGGAACAATGTTGGTAACCAAACAGTTTTGATTACCTGTTTTTAAAGAATGTTGTTAACCAAACAGTGATGCTTACCAATTTTGTAAGAATTTTGGTAACCAAACAGAGATGCTTACTAATTTTGGAAGAATATTGGTAACTCAGCAGTGATGCTTACCAATTTTGAAAGCATGTTGGTAACCAAACAGTTTTGATTACTTGTTTTCGAAGAATGTTGGTAGCCAAACAGAGATGCTTACTAATTTTGGAACAATGTTGGTAACCAAACAGTTTTAAAAGAATGTTGTTAATCAAACAGTGATGCTTACCAATTTTGAAAGAATGTTGGTAACAAAACAGTGATGCTTACCAGTGTTGGTAACCAAACAATGATGCTTACCAATTTTGGAAGAATGTTGGTAACAAAACAGTTTTAATTACCTGTTTTGAAAGAATGTTGGTAACAAACAGTAATGCTTACCAGTTTTGGAAAAATGTTGGTAACCAAACAGTTTTGATTGTCTGTTTTGGAAGAATGTTGGTAGCCAAACAGAGATGCTTACTAATTTTGGAACAATGATGGTAACCAAACAGTTTTGATTACCTGTTTTAAAAGAATGTTGTTAATAAAACAGTGATGCTTACCAATTTTGAAAGAATGTTGGTAACAAAACAGTTTTGATTACCTGTTTTGAAAGAATGCTGGTAACCAAACAGCGATTCTTACCAATTTTGGAAAAATGTTGGTAACCAAACAGCGATTCTTACCAATGTTGGAAAAATGTTGGTAACCAAACAATGATGCTTACCAATTTTGAAAGAATGTTGGTAACAAACAGTGATGCTTACCAGTTTTGGAAAAATGTTGGTAACCAAACAGTTTTGATTACCAGTTTTGGAATATTTTGGAATATTGTTTGGTTACCATGCTTCTTGTATGTTTCACAAAAGAAAGCCCTGCAGGTTTGGAACGCTGTAAATTTTGACAGAAATACCATTTTTGAGTGAACTATCCCTTTACACAAAATAAAATATCATCAGTGTCAGCGATTATAATATATGGCACATATGCGGCAGGCACGTCTTTCAAGCGAGAAGAAAACTCTATTCTTCCGGTCTAAAATGAGACTGGCAAGAGTCCTAAACATGTGAAAGCAATTTAACAGAGCCATAATAACAGAATCTCTGAGCTTCACTGTTCTGGCATTATCTGTGCACGGAGTGTGATGACAGAGGACGGTGTGTGGGGTAACATGGCCTGATGCCACAGTCTGCGTCCGCAATTCAATTTGAGACCATGCGGCGGATCTAGAGCCTGCGACAGTGAGGTGGAGAATTGACTCCGTCTGAGCGTGTAGATTAAACCTGCTGGCAGACAGAGGAAAGGAGCGGAGCGGGCTGGATCTGAGGCGGAGAGATAGGAGAGCTTTCGCCGGCTCCCCCATAGCCTGTCCAATCAGATAAACAAAGCCCACGGAACGGTGATTTATAGCACGCGTGGAGGGCCTGACAGCTGCACGTCTCATCAGCATGGAGCCGGGCGTAATTAGCACGAGGCTGGAGCTCGAAAGGAGGGATTGAGCTTTGCCGTGCCACACCAGTCTTCGGGGAGCTTGTAGGGAGCTTGAGCGCCCAAACGTCACCAACCAACCACAAAGAAGATGAGGCCGAAATATCTTGGAGACTAGTTCCAATTCGCTGAAGACAATGAGGAATTATATTGTTTTCAGTTTCCCCTCTCACTTCCTCTCTCACACCCACACACCTTCCTCTCTCTTACTCTCTATATCTTTCCCTCCAGCGATTTCCACTCCAACTCCTATTGTGCGCATATACAGAGTGAGTAGATGGGTTTGTCAGGTGAGCCAGAACAGAGAAAGCCAGTAATCCTGTCGGCGTAAGAACCTCCCAAGGCTTCTGGGATTGCGCTCTTATATCCGTCCCTCACTTAGCGGCTAAATTTCGCATGATGTGATGCTGGGAATTGTGCGAGTGCATCCTCAGCATCGGAGCCGTGCAGTGTTTGTATACAGTCCTTTGAGGCAGATGGCCTTATATGGGGGCCGACAGGCTTGATGGCGTGATTAATGGCTGGCTGTGTGCTGGACGGTGAGCCGTATCGATCCACCGCTGGGTCAGATCCTCCACATGCACGGCCAAGGCAGCACTGTAATTTGACTGTATCTGTATCTGCTACTCACCACCCTGAGGTGACTCTGTCAAGTTAATTTACCCAGCGACAACCGCAGAACAAAGACTTCTTAATCAAGTACAAACACAGTTATTGTATCATCTTAGTACACTGATAACTCTAGAATAGCATACCGGCTTGCCGATCAAATTAAATAAGAGACGATGGCATTTACCGAGGCACGACACGACCTCGGCTAAGTCGCGGCAGACATTATGAGAAAATCTCCTTGTTGACAGATTAGAGCGGTGCTTCACAAATGGTTTTTCTTCAAGCTTCAGATTTTATATTGGAATTGAAGTAATGACCCGTTTACACCTCAAAGTAAAAAAGATAATTTATTATTAAAATCTTTATTATTTTTTATAAACAACAGCAGAATTGATAGACTTTTTTCTTAGTATTAGCCATATTAAGTGACAGATGAATCTGCACCAAAGTATAGTAGTTTAATTGGATTGACATATTTAATACCAATAAATATTACAGAAAGTGTATTTATTTTTCTACCCTAACCAAAGTCCCAGCACACAGCAGCCATATTTCCAAAGCCTCCAGGCAGCTATTAAGTATGCAAGACCCACTCCTTTCTAATTGAATGGGGAAATACTGAAAACTACATGCCAAACTTAGATCTGTATTTCAAATAAGCAACAAAATCTAATAGCAACTGTTCCTAAAAGCATACAGGTCCTTCTCAAAAAATTAGCATATTGTGATAGTTCATTATTTTCTGTAATGTACTGATAAACATTATACTTTCATATATTTTAGATTCATTACACACATTTGAAAGTAGTTCTAGCCTTTTATTGTTTTAATATTGATGATTTTGGCATACAGCTCATGAAAACCCAAAATTCTCAAAAAATTAGCATATTTCATCCGACCAATAAAAGAAAAGTGTTTTTAATACAAAAAAAGTCAACCTTCAAATAATTATGTTCAGTTATGCACTCAATACTTGGTGGGGAATCCTTTTGCAGAAATGACTGCTTCAGTGCGGCATGGCATGGAGGCAATCAGCCTGTGGCACTGCTGAGGTGTTATGGAGGCCCAGGATGCTTCGATAGCGGCCTTAAGCTCATCCAGAGTGTTGGGTCTTGCGTCTCTCAACTTTCTCTTCACAATATCCCACAGATTCTCTATGGGGTTCAGGTCAGGAGAGTTGGCAGGCCAATTGAGCACAGTAATACCATGGTCAGTAAACCATTTACCAGTGGTTTTGGCACTGTGAGCAGGTGCCAGGTCGTGCTGAAAAATTAAATCTTCATCTCCATAAAGCTTTTCAGCAGATGGAAGCATGAAGTGCTCCAAAATCTCCTGATAGCTAGCTGCATTGACCCTGCCCTTGATAAAACACAGTGGACCAACACCAGCAGCTGACATGGCACCCCAGACCACCACTGACTGTGGATACTTGACACTGGACTTCAGGCATTTTGGCATTTCCCTCTCCCCAGTCTTCCTCCAGACTCTGGCACCTTGATTTCCGAATGACATGCAAAATTTGCTTTCATCCGAAAAAAGTACTTTGGACCACTGTGTTTTATCAAGGGCAGGGTCAATGCAGCTAGCTATCAGGAGATTTTGGAGCACTTCATGCTTCCATCTGCTGAAAAGCTTTATGGAGATGAAGATTTCATTTTTCAGCACGACCTGGCACCTGCTCTCAGTGCCAAAACCACTGGTAAATGGTTTACTGACCATGGTATTACTGTGCTCAATTGGCCTGCCAACTCTCCTGACCTGAACCCCATAGAGAATCTGTGGGATATTGTGAAGAGAAAGTTGAGAGACGCAAGACCCAACACTCTGGATGAGCTTAAGGCCGCTATCGAAGCATCCTGGGCCTCCATAACAGCTCAGCAGTGCCACAGGCTGATTGCCTCCATGCCATGCCGCATTGAAGCAGTCATTTCTGCAAAAGGATTCCCCACCAAGTATTGAGTGCATAACTGAACATAATTATTTGAAGGTTGACTTTTTTTGTATTAAAAACACTTTTCTTTTATTGGTCGGATGAAATATGCTAATTTTTTGAATTTGGGGTTTTCATGAGCTGTATGCCAAAATCATCAATATTAAAACAATAAAAGGCTAGAACTACTTTCAAATGTGTGTAATGAATCTAAAATATATGAAAGTCTAATGTTTATCAGTACATTACAGAAAATAATGAACTTTATCACAATATGCTAATTATTTGAGAAGGACCTGTATATTCCAGTTGGTCCTGCCAGTGGACATGTTCAGTCCCAAGTGCGAATCTCAGGACACTGACTGTTATGGGAACCGGAGATTATAACGGCATCTGCAGTGATACGATAACTTCACCAGTTGGCGATTGGCTCCTTCATTTAGAAGGCAGGACTTATTCTGCCATATTGGTCTCCCATTCAGAGGAACTGTCTAGGTATATACAGTCTTTGTCCAAACAATGCATGATTATCTGGTTAATTGCATTGTATTAATTGCATTTAGCATTTTGTCCCTGTTATCTGAACAGACTTGACAGACATTTTTGGGTCGTGACCTATCAGTTAAGAGTTATAACGATCGTAAGTGGGTCGGAATGACATGAGACTTGGATTCTGGCCAAAACAAATGAAGACAGCTGAGCAGTGGCGAAGAGTGAGTGCTCTCCGGATTTTAGCGTGGGGTGAGCTTATATTTCCAGCAAAGCTCTGTGATGAGAGAGGAAGCAGTTCCTAATGAACTTGTGTGAATTAATGGCAGCAGCATTATTAGTCTGCCACAGAGTAATTAATTAGTCCCAGGATAGCCAACCTCTCTTACGCATTGAGGTTTAACATGACCCCGCCTCCGACACTCCAGTTTTAAAGAAATAGCTCACCTTCATGTTGCTCTGAACATGTATGACTTGCATTTTTCAGTGGAACAGAGAAGTTTTTTTCAGGCCACTCTTTTTAATATATGAATTTTACATACTTTTGAATCTTGAAAGCCGCATGGAAAAGAGTGACTACATTAACGTTATTCAAAATTAAGCTATGATTTGGAATGCTATGCGGGTGAGTAAATGATGACAGAATCTAATGTTTCTGTGAAATATCCCTCTAAATATACATCATCCATAGGCCCCTGAAAGAGCTAATAACATTTTTAATGGACTCTGCTATCATATCTCTTGGACCGGAAGGTGTGTGGATAAAAGGACTCTGTGAAAAGAGAGGAGAGAATGGAAAGCACAGTTAATCTGGGTAATCTTTTTTGGGAGGCACAATGTAGACATTCATTTTATAATCTGTCTCAGTATGTCAAATACAATAACAAAGCCATTCGCCATACTGCTGATGCTGACAGCAAGGTTCACCACTCGGTCCAATACTAATTTAATGGTTCCTTTGCAGTCCCTTTGGGAACAGCAATAAAGCCTGGTCTGCAATATTGTCAATGCCGCTGAACTCTCTCTTTCTTTTTCGCTCTCTCTCCAACCCCCTCTCTATGCAAATCCTTGTGTAAATATGCAAAGTAATATCCTCTGATGTAGATTTGAATTATTCTGACTATTTGAGAGTCAATATGGATAGCAGTCGTCTGATTAGTGCTAAAGACCGCAGCTCCACTTCACTTTGAATTTCACACATTTGCTGTAAGAGCTCAGGGCATGCAGATTTATCCACATGTTAAAACTGGATCATTTGGATATCGTGAGAATGATTTATTACATTTCATTACCATAATAACACATTATGTTGGTGATATACTTTCTCATATCCACATATCATACCTTCCATGTTTTACATGGCTTCATTCCCCCTTATCGTACAGTCCTCTTGGGTCTATATTACCATATCACCAATTTGGTCCCAGAGAACCATGAAGGCTATTTCAAAAGACTTCATTTTTCTACACCCGATAGTCTATCAACTTAAAGCTTGGCTAAACACAGATAGAGACCTGTCTTACATGTTAAATGGGTACATTAGATGTACAAGTACAATTAGACAGACTTTCTTGGGGAATGATACTGGTATATTAAAATACCATAAAAATTCTTAAATACATTTTTTAAGACCCCAGATTTAAATCTCCTGGTCTAAGAGAATCAATTTTGACAAATCTTTACTACATTTTGTCATTTTAGCTTCTGATTTACACAAGGTTAAGTTTCTGTATTGATATCTTTTTTCTGTTGCTGGATCAACCAATCATCGCCATAACCATGGTTGTAAAATAAAAGGGCTGCGATTGGTTGATGGGAAGGCAGTTCCAGGAACAACAAAGCATGTCGATCCAGGAACAGCTCTACTTGTGTAAATCATGTTAAACAACATCAATATCCAGGGAGAGTAAAACACAGACCAAAGCCTTGGCAAGACTGAGAAAATCAAAACCGGCTGCTGTACAGCGACGGCTACGTCGTTAAATGCTCCACGGTGGTAGAGTTTCTGACTAGGCTTTAATGTTACATTATACTGGTTAATACATTACCATATCATTTCCCTCTCTTCTCCCTATGGTCTGACAGGCAAGGCGTGAAATGAGAGAGGTGAAATAGAGATATTAGCAGGGTCAGAACCTTCACAGCCAATCATCAGGATGAAATTCAGTCGGTGTGTGTGTGACCTTGCAATTTGCATTTCTTTCTAACCTGCTCTCATTCAGCAAAACAGAGCTCAGGCCAGAACACATACAGTCAGCCGTTAAAGCTAAATTGTCGACTACGGTCTGACGTTTTATGGAAAATGATCGCCTTGAGTCATTCGAGTTGCCGTACATAATTTTCTCGCGTATGAATTGAGGATACGAGAGAAAATGAAATTAGGCGGCTAGAATTAGTTGAGGCAATTGTTTTCTGTAAATCATTTGGGTAAACGGCACTAATCAGGTTTTCAGCGCACTGCGGGGTTGAGCTTAGCAGCCAAGGCCTCCTCTGTGGTGATTTATTAGCGGTATGCAGAGAATGGAGGGAAATGATGGAAGAGACGAAGAGAGGCCGAAGTAGAGAAACTGAGGAACCTCCCAAGTAGGCCTGGATGCTGAGTAAGTACTGTAGTATGGCAGATGGATCACAACGAGGGTTTCCCAGGATTCCCTAGGTCTGGGAACGCCCGCTCTGATTCAGAGGAGCGTGTCAGCATCGACTCTGCCAGCGTGACCCTAATCATCTGCTTCTTCCTGTGAGACGTGGAAGCAGTTCATATTGCCCCGGCGAGGAAGGCGTGAATCTTTCTGATCTATTGCTGGCTCTCTGGGTGTTTGGAGGACAATAAATCAGCACGATTGGTTGGATAGGAAATCCGAGGAGTCTGGAGCTCCATTCACTGGTTTTTAATGGCCACGCGAGGTGATTTGTGTTCCTGCAAAGTCACAGTGGCGGGAAACGCATGAGGTTGTCAGACGAAGCTACGGCAGCTCCGGGAGTCTGACTCACACGTGGGAGAGTAACAGCAGGGATACGTAACACTGATGGACTGTCAGGTTACAATTGTGAGGATTCCAGTTGAAGATGAACGAGCTTTAGTCTGATCATTCATAGTGCCCGTCTGGATTTGGGTTTGACACCACCGTCTGTTCCATTACGGCACCAAATCCAGATGTGACCTTAATACTGTTGTCAAGAAAAGATCCTTGCCCAGCAGACACTTGTATAAGTCTTATAGGTCACAAAGGTCCTCAGTGGTATTGGACAGTGTGTTAAGAGCCAAGTCAATGGCCATCAGACACAAGTCACCTTCTACATCAATGCAGCTGGATTTATCTATCGGGCTCAAGAGAGGAAGTAAGACGGGACAGGTGTCTGGGGCCAAACCACCCTGGCTCTCGCTACTCAAATACAGATGTGACCTTAAAGGATTAGTTCACTTTCAGAATAAAAATTTCATGATAATTTACTCACCCCCATGTCATCCAAGATGTTAATGTCTTTCTTTCTTCAGTCGAAAAGAAATTAAGGTTTTTGAGGAAAACATTCCAGAATTTTTCTCCATATAGTGGACTTCAACAGGGATCAACGGGTTAAAGATCGAAATTCCAGTTTCAATGCAGCTTTAAAGGGCTCTACACGATCCCAGCCAAGCAATAAGGATCTTGTCTAGCGAAACGATCAGTCATTTTCTTAAAGCAATAAAAATGAATATACTTTTTAACCGCAAATGCTCATCGTGCTCTAGCTTGTGGTTAGTTCTTCATCTGTGTACTACGGTTAAAAAAGAGGGGTAGGGCGAAAAACTAATTTTCTCTTCCAACTTCAAAATCTTCCGACATCGACATCAAAGGTGCTTAACTTTCTTTGCACATTCGCGTTGTAAACACTGGGTTGAACTTCTGCCAATGTCATGCGTGACCTTTCCAATGTGTCTACGTAATGTGCAAAGTCTAGAGTGAAACTGCAATTTGGACCTTCAACCCATTGATCCCCATCGAAGTCCACTACATGGAGAAAAATCCAGGAATGTTTTCCTCAAAAACCTTAATTGTATTCGACTGAAGAAAGAAAGACATGAACATCTTGGATGACATAGGGGTGAGTTAATTATCAGGAATTTTTATTCTGGATGTGAACTAATCCTTTAATATTGCTGTCAGGAGAAGATCCCAACCCAGCAGACTCTTGTGTAAGTCTTATAGTTCATGAAGGTCTCTAATGGCATTGGACAGTGTGTGTAAAGCCAAGTCAATGGCCATCAGACATAAACCACCTTCTACATTGCAGCTTGGATCAATGCCATTAGATCCATCGACCTCAGGAGAAGAAGTAAGAAGGGACAGGTGACTAAGGCCAAACAACCCTGATGAAAAAAGTGAAGTTTCAAGATGTTCACATCTTTCTTTCTTTAGTCGAAAAGAGATTAAGGTTTTTGAGGAATACATTCCAAGATTTTTCTCTATATAGTGAACTTCAATGGGGATCAGCAGGTTGAAGGTCCAAATTGAAATTTCAATGCAGATTCAAGGGAATTAGGGTCTTATCTAGTGAAAAGATTGGCCATTTTAATAAATAATAAAGAAAAAAAAAACTTACTTAACTAGAAAAGCTCATCTTGCACTAGCTCTGCGAGCGATGCACGTCTTCGACTTCACGCATTAAGTAATCACGTTGGAAAGGTCATGTGTGGTTAGTTCTTTGTCTATGTACTTCAGTTCCGAAAGAGGGTACAGCAAAAAAACTCCATCGTATTTTCTCCTCCAACTTCAATTGCAATTTGGACCTTCAACCCATTGATCCCCATCAAAGTCCACTATATTGAGAAAAATCCTGGAATGTTTTCCTTAAAAATCTTAATTTCTTTACGACTGAAGAAAGAAAGACATGAACATCTTGGATGACATGGAGGTAAGTAAATGATCAGGAAATTTTTATTCTGGAAGTGAACTAATCTTTAATAAACTTTAATACTGCTTTCAGAAGAAGATCCCAACCCAGGAGACACTCGTATAAGTCTTATAGGTCACAAAGGTCTCTGATAGCATTGGACAGTGTGTGTAGAGCCAAGTCAATGGCCATCAGACAAGTTCCACCTTCTAGGGATCAATGCAGTTGGATCCATTGGGCTCAGGAGAGGAAGTAAGAAGGGACAGGTGTCTGAGGCCAAACCACCCTGGCTCTCGTTACTCATTTGGCACTCTTGTGCCATCTGATGGCTCCGTTCCAACCCGTCTGATCTTTACACAAGCTAAAAGGCCTGGAGACAGTGCAGGTTTACAGTGACTACAAGAAGGTCATGTGCTTATCTGCTTTTCTAACCTTAGGCTCTCTTCTACGCCCACCGTAGCCAAGAAGTCAGCCGCTGTTCCTCAAGATAACACATTACAGTCCAAGGCATGATACTTGGAGTCTAATTTCAGCCATGTGAATTAAATCTGATGATAATTGTCGGCAGCTGCTCATATTTTAGGACTGTAACGGAGACATTTACGCTCTCGAGCGTACAATCACAAATGATTAACCTGGTGAAGAAATGAAGAGGTGAAGAAGTGGAACGCATCTCATCTCTCCCTGGACAGGTTCAGCCAAGTGATTTTCCTCCAAATTAACATCAAAACCTTTATTCAAATGCTGTCATTCTGAATCACGTTCCCATAGCAACACAACTGCAACAGGAAAGCAAGAAAATATGTGCCCGAGTATTTGATGATGAGCCCCGTATTACAGTTTCGTTTCAATACGTGCTTTTGTTGTTTTGGAGAGGTTGTTCATTTGAAGCCTTTTCGGATCCATCACACCGTTGAGTGATTTCTAGATTGTCTGAAATACAATGTGTTTTCTCCGTTTAACAAAGGCACCTGAAAACCGCCCGGCTGGCGACGCAGTTAAGCGGTGCGTAATATCGAGGGACTTCGAGAAGCTAGGCTGATCTTCGTCCTCATTTTTGGCAGAACGTGCGGAGCTCCCCTTGCCCGCGTGCTCTCAGGCTGTCCTCAACCTGGTTGTCATGGGAACAGGTATCATGGCACCAAAAGTCAGATGAACTTGGGCAAAGGAGGGGAACTGGCCCTGTGGAGGCAGTCAGCAGCGCTCTTGTCTCTTCTGACACGTTACCTTGGAAACAAGCCGGTGAGACAGGAAGCAAGGATTAGAGTAAGCCCCTGTTTGTTTGAATAAGAGTGAGGATGCAGCTCGGACTCCAGACTGTGCTTTGTCGAGGGGGGTTTGTTGGGGGTGTTGTGTGTGTACAAGAGTCATGTTTGCCGCACTGTAGAGAACAGTGTGAGTTTTGATGTCAACATGACAGGCCCATGTTTCCGCAGCCCAGCTGCATAAGGCCACAAATAACAGGCATCATAAATAATTCATTCACTGTAGTGCAAATGATTGCGAGAATAGTATGTCTCAGCTGCCTTATTTACACCCCCTCAACCCATAATTAGATCTGTGATACTGTAACACTTTTCACCTCGAGCCTTGTGGTGAACTTACTTAATCCAAGTAAAATCCAAAATCCATTATTTTGAATTGATGAGGCTCTTCGACTTTTTGCCTGCACATCCAAATGTATTCAAAAAAATGTAAAAATGTAAAGCAGAAATGTATTTCATGCATACAAAAACACCTGTTACAGAATGATTAAGTTATATTTTGAAAATATATATTTTTTGAAAATATAAAGTTGCAAATGTCAGAATGATGCAACTGTACCGAGACCATAATATGAAAAAGCCTCATTAACCCTTAAATGCATGAATGTTTCCCCAATCACTATTACATATTAGTCTTTAGCGGACAAGACCTATTTATCCAGCACGGAAGGATCTCTAACTGCAGCAATCTCTTGATATTTTAAGAACAATTACAGAATAATAAAATAAAGTATTTTTCAGTACCTTTTGAAACTTAGAAGGGTTCAATTTGAGCAGTTGATTTTACCATTGCCGTCATCCTCAGAGTGAATTTCCACAATACATTCAGCATCTGGCCCATATTCGCGATCTCAACCATATTTGCAAAACTAGCATTTTCAGGGCCTTCAAAATTAATAGTTGTATCGCTGGCAGCTTAAGTGACATTTAAATTTTATGACATACAGTAACTGCTCTGAATGAATAGATTAAGGAATACTAAGAATGTTGACGTCCAACTTAAAAAAATTAAGGAGGGAGAGGATGACGTCTCAGGTTGCTAAAGACCCAAGGTATGCATTTAAGGGTTATTAACATTCTTCAAATAAAAAACTTATTGTTTTTATGTTTATGCCAAAAATCGTTAGGATATTAAAGATCATGTTCCATTAAGATATTTTGTAAATTTATCAAAACTTATTTTTTATTAGTAATATACATTGCTAAGAACTTAATTTGGACAACTTAAATGCGATTTTCTCAATATTTTTTGCACCCTTAGATTCCAGAATAGAATATACCAAATGCAGAATATTCCAAATAGTTGTATCTTGGCCAATTTTGTCCTAGCCTAAAAAACCCTACACAAAAATTGACACTTATGACTGGTTTTGTGGTCCAGGGTCACATATTTTATTCGTGAACTTATGTTCAGCTATTCTTTTAAAAATTTAGCTCTTAACTATTTTTTTCAAAACATTTTTCAAAGCTCGGTAAATATTGGTGACAGACACAGAGATTTTCTGATTACTCACTAAAAACTCCCACAGATCATGTTTTCATGCCATTTTATGTCTCATTTTGACATAACAAAATGGTTATATCTAAGTGTGTGAGACCCTAGGTAAAACACCCTTTTACCTTGTCAAAAGCTCTGCAAAAAATCAACTAATTCTAATGCATGTTATTTTAAATGCTAATGAGCTCTGCTCGCCCCGCCCTGTCAATAGATAATTTTTTCATGTCTGTAAGGCAAGTATACACTGAGTTTCGCACTCAAGTTCACAGAGACAGAGACGGCAGAAAGTGCATTCTGTTTGCTTAAAAGCACACAGATTCAAACAGATTCAAAAAATGTATTACTTCCACATGCCGCACAGACACTTCAATCAGCACATTTTTCTGGGTTAACATTACTACTACTACTACTACTACTACTACTACTTTCAAATTTCAAATGAAAAGCCATATTTGAGGTTGATGAATGATAGGTGATTGTTTGGATATCCTGCCTGATGTACTGTATGACCACGTAAACCAGCCGTTTCGATCTGTCCATAACGGATTGTGTGACTTTGCCACTTCCTGTGGATTTTTTTTTTCTGCAACTAAGCAACAAATAAAATTTTGGTTGACCAAGCCTTTTCTCATTGACTAATGGTAAGTTGAGTATTAGGTGGCAGCCTTAATGTAATATTGGCGTTGTTTTATTTTTGTACTGATTTTTTATTTTATTTCATCCAATATTTTGAGACGACACTGCCTCCCTTGCCTCCTGGAGGAAATGCCTCTGACAAAAATATAATTAAAACCTTTTTTTTTTAAATAATGATTTAAAAAGAATAAAGATGTTATGTTGTCACTTTTTACTTAGTTACACCACTGTTTTAGTCATTAAAAATTGTAAACTTTTCTTGAAAATAGTATAGTAAGTTTTTAGAAGCCAACATGAATACAAAGAAAGAAATCTAAAAAAGAACCTAGATTTTTTATCAAATGTCTTTTTTATTATTATTTTGGACACCGTTATTTTCATCGCCCCATGACGGTTCATGATCAGGCATTAGTTAGACGGCGTGAAACGGGAAGCCCCTTGAGCGGCGGCACGGCTAAGGGACGGAAAGAGCCCTGTGCCGCGTTTTCCCCCGAGAGCTGCCAGAGTAATTATTTAACATCAAACAGCCAGGCTGCAAGGTTAATAAAGGGGATGTAACTGAGCTCCCAGAGGCCCTACAGGACTAATATTTACTGTTGATTTGGACGTACTTGAGAAGGAGTCTGACAGTCTCTCAATATCGCTGACAGTTCTGTGGATGGATGGGGGTGAGACGCACTGGCCTGGGGATATTTTACAGGTCCTGGTGCCTGTCGATCACGACGGCTGGAGCCTGTTGCTGCTGCACTCGATCCCGCATGGGGCGAGCAAATTGCAGAGAGCGGCACCTCGTATTCTCAGCGGTGCTGGAACATGCCAATGATAAAATCGCATTATATGTGCAGATTAGACTGTAGGTAAATAGGGGCTTCTAGCCTGTCATCAGTATAATATCTCTCTCATTCGCCATCTCTCTGAACAGAAAGACCTGGGGAACTGAAAGACAAAAGCATCAGTGTTAAAATCAGATACGAAACCTCTGCGCCTATGGGTTCAAGTGCTCGTTCAACAACGGGTGACCCACTTTTTTTAATTGCTTATCCGCAAACACAAAGGGGAAAAAAGACAAATAGCACAGCCTTGTTCCACCACCATCCCCGTGCTTAAATACGCAGCATTGCACAATAACTGTATGATCAAGGCATTTTCACACTTCAAAGCATAAAAGTGAATATATTAAGGAGGCTCAGCCCCAAAAACTTAAAGAGTGTGTGGAGAAGAGCTTTTACAGCAGGATTATCGACAAACAAGCTTAACATATGTACAGTAGATTGCAGCCATGAATACATGCTATTTCGTTTTTGCCAACATCTACTGTAGCATTCACATAACGGGCTCTAAGTATCAAGGTTTATGAGAATCTCTAAAGAATATCCTTCTCAAAGAGTCCAGCTGCTTTTTTTTTCATCATGTTTGAAGTGATCCTGACAGAACTGAAAGCATCAGTATTATTTTTCTGATAACTGAAGGCACTCATCTTCACAATATCCTTCATTTCTGTTTATCAATTCAAAACAGCTCGTAAATGACCCTTAAGGGATGTCATATCGTACCACAGTACCTTCATTTAGCGCTGATGAAATGCACTTTGATGTTCTTTCATTGACATTTCAAAGTGAAATTGCAGAGAAATTTGGTTCATATTGTTGAAAATTATTTAGCATGACTCCCACCACAATGTCTTGTCGTTTGGTCTCAAACCAATTATGGTAATATTGCTTCAATTGGCTAGATAAATACTCTAGCTCGAAAGCTCTCGGAGAATAGATCTGGGCAATACTTTGCAATACGAGCTGTTTTTTCACATTTAATTTTCATAATGAATATTTATTCAATCAGTTACGAAGCTCAATGCGAAAAGGCACAGCCCCTGAGGACGAGCGGTGGCTTCAGCCAGCGGCCTGTGACATTTCACGACGGTAATGCCATGAAATTTTTCACCATCTTGGTGGCATTTCTCATCGTCACCGTGTTTTGTCTGATCCTGAATGCGGGACGAACGTAGCGAGGCGAAAACTTCATGAAGCGTCATCCGACTTATACATGAGAGGATAGTCTACTGTAGTCAAATTTTTCATCTCGAACGCAAAGCTTTTTATGAATTATTTGAGAGAATTATGTAACGCACATCACACAGCCTGCCCGACTGCACGCGGCCATCAGGAAACAACAGACGGAGAGATATGAAGATACATCAGTTGACATTTTCGCTCGACTCCCTTACAAGCCGACAGCTCTGACAGACAAGCCACTAACAGCGTTCTATTGACCCCAAAATCATTGAATCCCTTTAAAAGAATGCAATGACAGATCGGTAGGCCGTCCTTTACAGAAAGAGCACTCAATAAGTTGACATATTTGTGTTTAGTTTCTCACTTTTCCCTGACAAAGCTGTCAAAGCATTCATTCCTCGGAAATATCACGAATGTTCTAATCTCGAATGGCTGTCAAGCATTTTCCAGGAATAAATGTGAAACTTTAAAGCACGTAATGAGAAGGCGTACCGCAATTTTCTGAGAAGCGATTTGGAGTGCTACCTTAAAAAGGAATGGATCTTCCCACGAGGGGCGTGCGGAATGATGAATTGCATATGATATGACACGCCGAGCTTGAGAGGGAAAAGGGAGGTAGCGCTTTTTAATGCCAACGTCTAGTTGCTTTCATTCTCTGCACTGCTCTCTGTGTTGTCTTCGGTTTTTCAGTCTCAAGCTATTCTCCCTCCATATTGTCCCATTCATCTGCCCTGACACCAAGACAATGGCTGAGGGACCATCACATGCCTCTCAGCACTTTGAAAAATGAACTCTTTCTCACTATCCTCTTACATTCTCAGCAGTATAAAACACCCCACATCTCTCAGCACGTCTACGCCAGCGCTCTGAATCAGGCTTCTTGTGATTGAAGCCAAACGGGAGCGTGGAGGAGATTTCTTTTTCGGAGTGAAGGTTAAAATCAGTCTGTAGAAAGATCACAGAGGTCACAGCTCTCGACTGGTGCGAAGGCGCAGACGTGTGTCCCTGAGGTGCAGACAATGGCAAATTGCTTTTCAAATAGAAAGGGTCACTTCCGCTCTCAATGGAACAGAATTGTTGATCATGTTAAGAGAGGATCCTGAGAAGTATATCTCGATATTAGATATTTCAGAGAAAATAGGTATTATTCAGAAAAGGTTTTAAATGGACAATGTTGAAGAAAACGAGGGATTTTTTTTAAAGCAAATGCCCATTTTAAAACCTAGTGAGCTGTCCAGATAAGAAACTGATTTAAAAATCTAGAAGGTATAGTTAATCCAAAAATGAAAATTCAAACCGTTAATGGTAGCCACTGACTTCTATTATAAGAAATACTATGGAAGTCAATGGCTACTGTCAACTGTTTGGTTACCAACATTCCTCAAAATATCTTCTTTTGTGTTCAGCAAAAGAAAGAAACTTATACAGATTTGGAACAACTTCAGGGTGAGTAAATGAAGACAGAATTTTATTTTTTGGGTGAACTATCCCTTTAGTTTGAATTAAAGTGATAGTTCACCCAAAAATGAAAATTAGCCCATGATTTACTCACCTTCAAGCCATCCTAGGCATATCTGACATTTGTCTTTCAAAACTAACACAATGGCAGTTATATTTAAAATGGTCTTGGCTCTTCCAACCTGTATAACTGCAGTGAATGGTGTTTTTATACAGATAAGGAGCTGAGATTAGGAGCACTGTCTTAAAGGGAGTGCTCTCAATCTCAGCTTGTTACCTGTATAAAAGACACATGTCCACAGAAGCAATCGATCAATTAGATTCCAAACTCTCCACTATGGCCAAGACCAAAGAGCTGTCCAAGGATGTCAGGGACAAGATTGTAGACCTACACAAGGCTGGAATGGGCTACAAGACAATCGCCAAGCAGCTTGGTAAAAAGGTGACAACAGTTGGTGCAATTATTTGCAAATGAAAGAAATGGGGGCTCCATGCAAGATCTCACCTCGTGGAGTTTCAATAATCATGAGAATAGTGAGGCCCAGAACTACACGGGAGGATCTTGTCAATGATCTCAAGGCAGCTAGGACCATAGTCGCCAAGAAAACAATTGTTAACACACTATGCCGTGAAGGACTGAAATCCTGCAGCGCCTGCAAGGCCCCCCTGCTCAAGAAAGCACATGTACAGGCCCGTCTGAAGTTTGCCAATGAACATCTGAATGATTCAAAGGAGAACTGGGTGAAAGTGTTGTGGTCAGATGAGACCAAAATCAAGCTCTTTGGCATCAACTCAACTCACCGTGTTTGAAAAAGGAGGAATGCTGCCTATGAAGGTGTTTTTCTGCTAAGGGGACAGGACAACTGCACCGCATCAAAGAGACGATGGATGGGGCCATGTACCGTCAGGGCCAGGGCATTGAAAATGGGTTGTGGATGGGTATTCCAGCATGACAATGACCCAAAACACACGGCCAAGGCAACAAAGAAGTGGCTCCAGAAGAAGCACATTAAGGTCCTGGAGTTGCCTAGCCAGTCGCCAGACCTTAAACCCATAGAAAATCTGTGGAGGGAGCTGAAGGTTCAATTTGCAAACATCAGGCTCGAAACCTTAATGACTTAATGACAAAGAAGAGTGGGACAAAATCCCTCCTGAGATGTGTGCAAACCTGGTGGCCAACAAGAAACATCTGACCTCTGTGATTGCCAACACTAGGGATAGGAACTATTCCTTTACAGTATTTCTGAATACATTTGGATTACTTAAAAAATCTGTTGTGAATTTTTTGCTTTGAGCCAAAAATTTGCCTCTGACACCTGCCCATGTCAGAATACTTCATCCCATGTCTTCATCCCGAACCGTCCAAAACAGACGTCACGAATCAGTTCATGCAGTCAGATGACGAATACAGTCAGTCACAGGCATTCAAACCAAAAGGGGGCGCGTACGGTAATGACTGTCACAACAGGAAAGAGCAGAAGAAGAGACGATCTGCGCACCAACCCAAAACAAGAACGACAAGTTCAGATGGCACACAAGGCCTCAAAGAACCGCCTGCTTGTTTTAAATCAGCAATGGGAAAGTTTTGGGCTCTAGAGATGCACCAGTCGACTATAAAACTATGAATTGTTTTTAGTTTTACTTTGTCCAATCTCTATTCCATAATTGCACACAACCTGGATTGCAATCATTTCCCAAAATGCAATTTGTGTGGAATTTTTATTAAGTCTGTAAAGAGGAGAAAATACTGTGCCAGGCAGATCCAGCACACTGTTCATGATGCTTGAAATATAAGAATACCGAGGTATGTACCGTGACGAACTGTGACTTCTGTGAACCATTACACCCCTGCAGAATACACATACCTACTATATTGTAGTTGAAAAGCAGTATGCAAAATAAGTACCATGTCAGAATTCACAGTATCAGTAAGCAAAAAACAGACAGCTGCAAAGATAATGTTCACATGGTCTGTGAGAAATGTGGGGATTCAAGGTTATAATATACTAGAATAAACTTCATCTTTTATAATGCATATATATAAAAAGTGGACAAATAAACATGTTAGATATACTTAAACCATTAATTTCAAACACAGGTCATTTTTGGTTCATGCATTCTAGAGTTAATTATCATGTCAAATAACACATTTAAAACTATCACTACATGTCTGTACAGACTAATTTATATTTCCCTTGGTATATCAGTGTATTGAGTAAAGCCTTGAAAATAATTATCTTAGAATAGCATAATTAGTCTGAATATAACGCCCAAAAAGCATCAACTGTAGGAAGGCAGCATATTGGGATTTGAGACACATTAACATGTCATATGCTTTACAAAAGAATAAAGCTGCAGAGAATGCTGGAAGACCTAATATTTAATCAGTTCAGCAGTGATAGGAGAATACCACAGTGCTGTCAAAACAATGTGTAAAACACTTCTCTGCTTTTAAAACTACAGTACAATGTCTTGAAGCTAAAAAAGCATTTTCTTTTTAATGGTTTTCATTTTGCTGGATATAAAACACTAAGCTCCATCAGACCCCCGGTGTGTTGTTCACGGAGAAAACAAACGGTCTATTTGTTGTTTAGACAGGGTCTTCAAAAAAATAGAAGAAGACAAAAAATTAGTCCCGCACCTTCTCCGAGTGCATTAGGAAAAATCGAGTGCTTTGAGGCACAATTGCTTGAGTATAATGTTCGAAATGATTGTTGACTTTACGGCCTAATTCTGTTCCCAGTCCACTACGAGCCACTCAGTCTGCTGACACGATACGGACAACAGAAACTGCAAACACATTCTCCCAGTACTTGCTAGGCCAATGAAAACATCATCAGCTGCCTGGTGATTACTGCTGTGGGCACATCATTGATCTCCCAGAGAGCTGGTCCATCCCGTCACCGCTTTCACATAATGGCCAAACTTTTTCCCTGGGCTCTAATCGATACGCCGTGAGAGCCTCCACTAATGTGGCCAGACCACGATGGCGAACCCCCATTAACTTTGATCTGTGCGGAGTGGATCACCTCCCTGCATTCAGAGTGCCTTCATTGACCCAGTGCTTTCAGTGCGCTTTAGACCAACAATCCAAACATACCGAACTTGGTATTATTACCATTACACCATTTACTTACGCACATCCCCTTTGGCAATAATCAAAACGGCGGAGTTGAAACGGATGCATAATTAATTTTTGTTTTGATTTGGCTTCATGAAAGGGGAATCTTTAAATAATGTATGCTTCTACGGTGTCGTTTTTTAATAGGGTTTGCTCTCAGAGCCTTACACGTTCCTTGCTGTCCTAAAGGAAGAACTGGTTATTGGGTGGTATCGATTCTCTTCCAACCCCCTCTAGCGAGGAGACATTAGTCAGCTCTGGCTGCCCGCCAACTAGTCTACATAACTGAGAGTCTGGCGTGTTGCATTCAGGTTGAAGGATATTTTTAATTTCGTATATGCAGCCACTGTAAATCGGGTTATTTTTATAATTAAGAGAAATTGCTGTGCCGCGAGATCAATAGGGTTAAAGATATACAACCTACGGCAATAACGAGCCAATCTGAATTTGGATTTGCAGTTAGGCCGGGTTTACCAAGAGCGCTGGAACTCACTAAGGCAGAATTGCAATAGAAATACACCTGATTCACTATTCACTGTGAGAAAATATCACAAAACAAACACGTTTACACAAATTAATGGAACATTCTGGGTTCAATTCAAGTTAAACTCAATTGACAGCACTTGTGGCATAATGTCGCCTGCCAAATTTGTATCTAGTTTTACAACTTTGTTTGCCATGACAAACATGATGCCTACAACCCTTAAATGACTTCACAGCTCAAATAAGTTTTAACAGAAATTAATTGAAGTGCTTTTATACAATTATTAGCTTCACATTTTTTAAAGGCTTAGTTCACCCAAAAATGAAAACTCATGTCATTACTAACCTTCAAACCTGTAAGACCTTCGTTCATCAACATACTCTGGTGAACGCGCATCAAAGACTGACGCAGAAAAAAATAAATTTTTAAATAAAGTCATTATTATTGTTTTCTTTGTGTACAAAAATATTCTCGTACCTTAATAAAATTAATGTTAACACTGATGTCACATGAATTATTTTATGGATGTCCTTACCAGTGTTGGGGATAACGCATTACAAGTAACTCTAGTTACGTAATTTCTAGTAACTAGTAAAGTAAAGTGTTACTTTTAAACTTACAAGATAAGTAACGCCAATTACTTGGTTTTCCCATTTATTCACTGACATCTCTCCTGTGCCATGTTCTAAGAAATTAGGAAAAAAGGTCAAAGGTCAAATACAACCTCACGTTGTGTCAATCGTGTTTACGCACTGCCTCCAAAATCATTTTAAAAATTTGGATCGGGTTCAATTTTCTGCTTTTTCACATCCGTAGCAAGCACTTTATAAGGTGTTTTGATGTTTTGTGTGTGACAAATTTTGACGAAAATGAAAAACGCATGAAAATTTAAGTACCTGAATTTATTCACTTATTGTCACTCCTACTTTAATGCAGTCTCCGCCTTGTCTCCACACTGTACCCCACCCCTTATCCCCAGTGAACACCGCCTCTTTTCAGAAAGTTTTTCAAACCAGAGGTGTGAAAAAGCACCTCTGAAACAGGGGGGTGTTGTGACACTTTAAGTCTTCCAGAGACACTTTCTTCAGACTGAGGCTTATTCATTTCACTTTTGGTGTGAAAGGGCCTTTACAGTTGCTAAAAATAGGGTACAACAGGGCTAAAGGCACACCTTAAGAAAAAAAAAAATGTGATTTTACTGTGCCCAAAGTGTATAATTGCAGAAAAATATATGTTTGTATTGAACATTATGAAGCAATGGATTTTGTGTGAAAATAAATCATACAAGTCATTTATTTGGTTTAAAAATCTTAGAAATGTATAAGGTGGCAAGAGGGACCTTTTACCCCATACACAGGTTAATACTTGTTCAAAACAATCACTTTAGCAAAGTTTGTACTATTTTCTGCTCATTTTGATAAATAAAATAATTAATTCTGTTCACTGTCATTAAAATACAGTATGTTAAAATAAAATATATTTTAAAATACAGAAACAAAGTCATTTTAAAATGTAAAGATTCTGAAAGCACTGAAGTAGATCCCATAGTAATTTAATATAGATTTACAGTAGTAACAACAAATTATATTTTATTATATAATATGATTAATAGCATGTTTTTAAATATGATGGTTTCATTCTAAACATGGTAATTATCTTTATGATAGACACCCAACATAATATATAATAGTTACCATCTGAATCTAACAATGTCATGTCAACAAATAGAAAAGTCAGCCTTCTATTACTTACCACGTTAACTATTGTGCCTTTTAGCCTGAACAACAGGGATGCTTTTTACCCCAAATACCATACTTTTACATATTCTTTTGTTATTTAAAAACAGTTGCCTTAATTATCTTAAACAAAACTGAAACTGAAAATCATTAAGAAGACTTTTGTCTCAAGATATATATTGCCCTCCAAAAGTTTGTAAACACCCCTGGCAATGTGGTTTTGGATGATATCAGCATAGTGTGAATCATCTTTGGGCAATCCTTCAGGAGGCTTGGAGTAATATATCAAGTCAATGTTTGAATAAACTGACAGCTCGGATGCCCAGATTATGCAGAGCTGTAATAGCTGCTAATGGTGGATATTTTGATGAATCGAAAAATTACGTTTTTTCTATGTATAAACTGTTTATGTAATAGTAGTTTGTGTTGTCCCTTATAAGTGTAAAATTATCACAAATTAAAAAGAATTCATGCCAATATTGTCCAAAACCCCACTTTTCTAGGGCATTTCCAAACTTTTGGAGGGCAGTGTATTCAAGAATTTTAGCGATTCTCATTTGCTAATTAAATCTACAACAATTTTAAAAACATCAAATATTAGATCAAGTAAGCATAGAATCGACTTTGCGCTGCTGCCCACGATTGCATCAAGCATTAGCCAAAATTGCACGTGTATTTAGCCCCATCGTACCCTATAACTTTTCTTTTTTTATGTTATTAAAAACAAAAACAAAAAACAAGCAACCGTTCTTTTTTTTTCCAGTTAAAAAAGTAACACTAAAGTAACGTAACACATTACTTTCTAAATAGTTAGTTACTTTTTCATGGACTAACACAATATTGTAATACATTACTTTTAAAAGTAACTTTCCCCAACACTCGTCCTTACTACCTTTCTTGGCCTTGGAAGTGTTAGTTGCGTTGCTGTCTATGCAGGGTCAGAAAGCTCTTGGATTTCATCTAAAGTATCTTAAATTGTGTTCCAGAAATGAACGAAGATCTTACAGATTTGGAACAAAATGAGTAATTAATGACAGAATTTTCATTTTGGGTGAACTATTTCTTTAAATTCTCCAAAACTTGTCCCCATCCAAGTGTCTCATCATAACCTCGAGAAACAAGTCAAAACTATTTATGTGGTAAGCAATATTACGCTACTAATACTGACGATTGAGCTCAACTTGTATCGAACCGGGAATATTCCTTAATTCAGTTTCTTTGAATCAGTCTCAAATTTTGCCTCCGGTGGCTCAGCTAAGACTTCCCATCTGTAATTAGTTACAAATTGGACGTATCGCTAATCCTCAGTTTAGACTTTGCATTTACATTTACTTTTATGTTTCTGGCAGATGCTTTGGTGCAAAAGTCTCCCCTGGTTTAAATAACGATCCGATTCTTTCCTCTGGGTTGTGGATGCGAGGTCGCCCGGGAGGATGAGAGGCGCTCGGGGGGTACGAGCGCCGGTTGAATTCATCAGCCCGCAGGGAAAGCGGCATCCCACCCGGCTGGCGTTTTCAAAAGAGCCCAAATGTGCAATTATAAACACACTGAAGCGGAGTTACTCCATTTTACTTTTCCATTATTTCAGGGCCGAGCTGAATCATTTGGAGAGAAATAATGAGTCAACCTAATCAAGGACTTCCGCTTTTTGCTCAACAATAATTACATAGTCAGACCCGCTGCAGAGCTGTATGATTTATGACAGGACATGATGGATATTAATGGATTTCTTAATTGGTGCATATGTTTATGAAATTGGCTGGCTGGCACTGACATAACAGGCTGTCAGGTAATGCGAGCCCTCTTCAGAAACTGCCTGGGTGGCTGTGAGGATAGAAAGCTGTTTGCTGCAGCTCTGTCTCTGCAAATAAAACGGAATAGGAGAAGAAAAGAATGGGAAAAAGCCCAGGCTGAATAGAGGAAACCCACCGTGCTTGTGTAAAAATAATGTATCACTGTTGCATGAATGCATTTTTAATGCTTTTTTTGTTTAAGAATGACTAGAAACAAAGACTCCACAACATTAAACTTTCATAAACAAGCCCGCTCGCTTTTTATTGGAACTAACTGCGAAGAAAGTACTTTGGTGAGGTTCTCATATACTACGGTTGCGTCACCGCTGGGAATGACTGATTTTATTCCCTTCCGCTTGCCTCTTGAGCTCAGACAGAACTATCAAAACAAGAATCTCTGCCTATAGGTCAAATTAGTTGATTGTTCTCTCAAATCGCTTCCTGAGCCCATAAGATCATTATAGTAACTCGATATCGGTTTAATAGAGCATGTGGTTTGTGGGCAGATGTGTGTATGAGATGCTGGCATGGTTCACTTGCTTTTAAGATGTGCGTGATCTGAATTCCTCGTAATTAAATAGTCAAACAAACTGTAAATTATCTCTCCAATTATTTGCACTAGATGTAGTCAGTCATGGCTAAAAACGGTCAGGTTTAGTCTACTCATCAGAATTCAGCCATCCGGGAAGGGAAATTGTCAGTGAGGTATCGGCGATGGTGAGCTCGCAGCATTAGCCGAGGAAAAGAATCTGATTTAATTTCATTGTAATTCTCCTTAATGCAATTTGCTCCGTGCCTCAGTGAGGTAGAAGACACGAGGAATGGTATTATGCCGTTTGATCGAATAACACAGTGTAAAACAACCTGAAGATGCGTTTTATGTAAGATCTGAGCTTTTGGAACTCAATTTCAAAAGTTCAACTAAATGATCTAGTTTAGGAGTCTCTAAAAGCTTCACAGAAGTCTGGGAAAATCGTACTGGGTAATTTACAAGTCATTAGTTTGTAGAAATGTACTTTTTGAATTTATTGTATCAAATGATATTTTATAACCTGAACCCTTACTTTGACTTGACAAGAGTCATTCAAAAAATATAGGCAGTGAAGTAGTTTTGTTAAAATATTGTTTACTAGATTATTTCTAACTAGGTTTAATGGTTTCATTACATTTTGATAATCAGGAGTATTTCTAATTAATTCATTTTATTTAAAAAAAAGTTATTTATTTATTACTTTATTTTTTTAGATTTTATTTTTTATTACTTTTTTTGAAATACTGTGTTGTGTATTTACATTTTTCTGCAAGCTAAATTCTGTTAAATAATTTTATTAGTAGTAGTACTATCATTACATTAAGTTTCTGTCACAGTTTCTTTAAAGGGATCACTGGATGCAGAACTCACTTTTACATGTTGTTTGAACATTAATGTGTGTTGGCAGTTTGTGTACACAACCACAAAATCCACCCAGTGTTAGTTTTTTAATCTTTAAAATATCCCCTTTTTAAAATCAGGTCATTCTCAGCTTCTTGTCAGTGTGACGACACACCGACAGAGGCCGCTCCGACGATAGTTAATTAACATGAGTGCCTTACCTTAGACCCGCCCTTACCGAGCTGAAACAGTCCGACTCTGATCGCCACTGTGTCGACTCAGGTGCAGAGGAAGACTCTAATTGAGCGATTGAGGTGCTCTATTGTTGGATGTAATAATGAACATAGCAGTCGTCATTTACTCCCGAAATCTGAGCCCCTGAAGACGTAAAGGATTAAAGTTACTTTCATTTTTGAAAGGAAAGCACTGATACAGATCTACATATGTGTCTATGTTTATGCCAATCATTCGTGATGCAGCTTTACGCACAGCAGAAGTGAGTATAAGGGTTTTTTATGAATCATGGCAAATGGCCTTTCTTAATAATGTGCCACTTAGCAAATTTCACAGCTGAACGCAGCTAAATGCGGCTAAAGTAAACATTACGGCTCGACATCTCATGGCAGAGAGGGGCCGGACGAGCAGAGCTCATTAGCATTTAAAGGGCCATGCAACAGAATAGCCTGCTCTAAAAAGGGCTGATTTTGACCAGGTAAAAAGACTGTTTTTTACACTACCATTGTGAAATTTTAACCAAAGTATGTTATATACTCATTAAGACCCTACAGAATCATATCAGCTTGTGGAACATGGCCATCCGATGACCCCTTTAAGTTAAACCGAACTTTTATATTGACAGGCTGCACAATAACCTCTAAGTTTTTGTGGCTTAATAATCACAGATGCTAGTCCGTTTAGCAAAATTGGCCTATTATACAGGAAATTCCGTTTTTATGACTGGATTACGCAATTCCATCTGCGTTTTCTGCATTGCGGAAATCATCAGTCAAAATTCTCATTATTATGAGATACTAAGTCTTTTTTATGAAATATTATTAGATATTAAGCCATTACTTAGAGACAATTTCTAATTATTATGATACGCTAAGTTATTATGATAAAAACTGTCAACATCAAAGATGCATTTTATGTAAGATTTAAGTTTCAAAAATTTATCTGTATAATCTAGTGTAGGAGTTTTTTTAACTCCTCACAGAGTAAACTCATGCTTTTACATTTATTACAAGCCATTTCATAAACAAATCTGTGGTTGTTTGTAGTTTGTTGAGCGGCATGGAGCAAATACTGCTTATGAGTGATTGGCGCTGATGACGATATTTAAGGAGATTCATTATCAAACAGAAGAAAATGGCAGACGTTTCTCCATGTGTGGCTGAGGTCTCCAACAGATCGAAGCTGAGAGAAAGACAGAAAAGGATGTTCTGCTCGGATGGACTCCTCTACATCTGCCCTCAGGGCTTGCGGTTTCTCATTAAATGCAGACAAAGACTCCATGTTTTTCAGCTCCTGACGGGCCCAGACTGAAAGCGCGGGGACCGTGGACGCACACTCTACCCATCTGCGGCTCTAACTCGCGGGCCTGCCCTGAGAAAAAGGAAGCACTGCGGAAGAAATTGAAAGGAGAGCAATAGCACAATCTCATTTTTCAACTGCGACTGTCACTGATGATGCACGATGTGTATAAACACACATCCACATATACGTACGCACGCAAATAGCGACTGTAGCAGCGTTTCGATCCTGGCTTGAAATCTAATCAGCCACATGGGAGAAGGTTGCACGTTTGTAAGAGGTGTGATGGGGGTGTCGTTCACACTTCTTGTGAGAAGAACAGCGAGAAGGCTGTTTTATTAACCATCTTTCACCATTACCACACCACCTCCCCTTCCGTCACTCTTTCTTCCTGCTTTGTGGTCACGTACAGCTGAGGAACTTCATCCTGCATTGTTTCCATCTTGCCTATTCAGAGTTTCAAGGGCTCAGACCTGTCACGAGGCAGCTGGATGCTTGTATTCACCGCGTTGGAATGTAGCAGAGATTTACAAAGCTAAAGATTATTGAGCCATGGTGTCTTTTTGTAACAAAATATCCCCTATAATGCTTGCCGTTATTGCCTTTTACGGACAGGGAGCAGGAACTGTAATCTGGCTATTTTTATCGCATACGACCGTGGAACTATTGTCAGCCCTAGACTTTGTTCTTTGTGGGGATGAGCGCCGCCTCGGGCAGTAATCACTCTGACAGCCCTCTAGTCTCAGAGAACCTTTGGATTTGTGATTTTTCCGCTCCGTGGTCTTTGGATACATCAGGATTTGTAATATTTCGGGTTCAGTCCTTTACAGGCTCAGGCTTTCAAATTTCATGACAGACAACTATGGACTGCACAGTCTGATCTGTAAAAATGTGGTGGAAAGTGGTATTGGTTTGAAAACCGTAACCCGTTTCTCTCAACACACATTGCTTAGAGTGCACAGTTGATGGATATGTTTACTTCTGCGGTGAACAAATTAGCTTTAATTAAAGCAAATTGCACTCTTGCTTCTAAGTGAAGAAATATAGGATGAATGCGCTGTAATTGGTTGAATGCTTAAAGAAATATCCAAACCACAATTTGATCATTATTTTTCTCATTGCTGCTGGAAACTAGCTAACAAGACCACCAGTCGTTTTCAAAGTTTCTGGATTAAATCTAAAACCGATTAAAAGTTGTGACATGCGGTTTATTACCGCAGAAATGTTTCGAAACGTCCCACAGTTTGTACTACAAACAAACTCTTTTTTTCTACAAACTGTGGGATGTGTCAAAATTATTTTCTGCGGTAATCGGCAGGATGGCACAGCACAGATGCTGTCGACAGAGCTTAACTTGTATTTAACCCAGAACCAAGAGCGTAAAAATGGGGAGCATATGCACTGAAGGGAATGCCTGGCGGCGATCTCCAGCTGAAACACTGCCACGCACCCACATCTTAAAAAACAAAACTCTTAAAAACAATCATGACCAGTAGCTTTTAACCAAATACTGTCTTGCATAAACTTTTTATTGCTAGGAGGGATACTCTAATGAATCTACTTTAAAAGTATATGGCAATTTGTAGCAATTCACTATTTTAATGATGAAAGCCATTTCTGCTTCAGTAAATAAATAAGATGAGAAACGTTTGTATGAGAAAATAATAATGACTCAGCATCTCACAATAATGAGAAAGGAAGTCATTATTATGAGAAATTCTCATTATTAAGTCCATTTTATGAAACAGGCTGGAGAAAACATTTTAACAAAACAATTTAAATCCCAAGAATCGATTGGTCTAGCCTGTTTTCAGTTAATGAACTGAATATAGTAGGGCACCTCCCATCCAATATATCGCAATAAGCTTTGTGTTTTGTTACTTTTGATATGAACGTCTCAGATTTCAAATTCTGTCCATTTCATTACAGTATTCAAACAATAAATGCAGTTTTGACACTAATATCAGTTTTAGCTTGAAATAAACATGAATGAATAAAAAAAGAACTTACCGAAATCCATATCCTGTCTTATGTAATCACTCAATCCATGTTTCAGCCGCAGAAAGACGTCAATATAACAACCTGTAAACAATGTCACATAAACAACACATTAAACTCATAAAAACATATTTAGTGAGCATAAAATTGTTAGTCAGCTAGAAAAATAACATTTTGCTATATATACGCACCATAAAACATAATCAATAATTTTTTAAAATGTTTTTCAATGTTTAATATAAGTTTGAGTAAGTTTTTTATGACTTTTATGAATTAATTTGTACAAAAATTATAAAAATTTAGTGTAATTTAAACATTTAATTTTAACTTAATAATATAGTAATGAGAACCAACTAACTCTCATGTATATTTTACAGCATTAGTGGAAAGATTTTTTTTTTCCTTTAGAAAATTTAGCATGTACTGTACCTGATATATATCCAAAAATAATCAATATTGAACTGAATTGAATTGAATTGAACTGAATCGAATCATGAAATTTGTGTCAAAACTCAGCCCTAATTACAAGGTACTAAGTCATAATTATTAGATTTTTTCTCAATTTTACAACTTTTCATTAAATTATCAGAAAAAAACTTAGCATTATGTGATATTAAGCCATAATTATATGAAAGTTGCTCATTATGATATACTAAGTCATTATTATGATTGTTAACTGTTAACAAATGGAATCTTATTGTTACCGAAATTAAAAACAGGTGTATTCAAGTCAAACTACATGTGAATTGCATTTTAAATGTGGTTTTGTAATAGCATCGGCCTATTATTAAAAGACAAAGCAGCATTTAATGCATTACATCTCTAATTGTTGGAAAAAGTAACTTGCTACTAGAAAAGCGATACCGTTTTGAGAACAGCTGAGCAATTTTCACACTGCTGCAGAATGCAGCTAACTCGCGTACAAACAGAGATTACTACATGCAAAAGGCAGCAATCATGCTTATTCACACACAAACACATGCGCAAAGGTTTTCTTGATCCTTTGGCCTGCTTTGGTGATCTAAATTCTCATTTGAGTCTGAGAGAAGCCCATCATTCGGTCATTGAGGCCAGAAACGCGGCACTGGCTCAACAAGAAACGGACGAGAAAGAGCCAAGTCTAATTAAAAATTGGAGCGCAGATGTTTTGCCTCTTCACTTTCCTCTCAGACGCGTCTCCTCGGCATCTGAGGCTTTCATGCCAATGAGACGCAGTTTTAGAAGTTCATTAAAGTGATATTACTGGATTTAAACTCTAGAAGTGCACTATAGGGCAAGATGCTCGAACATCACCATGCAGAACGTGACAGTGTCAATGTCTGAACAGTGATCCATGCAAAAGCTTTTCCAACGTGAAGATCATCACATAATACCGCAAACTGACAGCTCATTTGCATAATGGAACAAGATGACAGTGATTTGTACAGTCGACTTGGTGGAAACTTTTTAAACTAAAACCATTTGTGAAATTACTAACTCAAACACTGGGAACAACGAGGCTAAAAGCCACCCGGGATAAAAGGCCCCTTTTGGTTTTATTTTCTCCCAAAACACATAATAGCACCCCAGCACTTTCCAAAACACCTGCTTGTCACTATCCACTGCAATTTTCCTGATGCATGACGTCAATGACAAAAAGCTGATTTTGAAATGATCACATTCATTTTGAGAACAAAACTTGTTTATGATTTTTTGTTTCATTCAAGCTTGATTAAATCAATAGTTTTTCAGTAACTGTCAGATAAGTGGAGGGATAATGTTTTAAATCCGCCTTGTTGTAAGGGTAAAACTAAAAAAGAATTCACAAATCCGCATAATGCCTCTTCTTATCTGTTTAGTTACCATGGCGATGTCAGTTCAGAAGCCTACAACTTGTCAGATCTTAAGACAGGATGTTTCCGTGATACGACCCCAGAGAACTGAGGTTTAGGGCGCCAGCTATTTCATTGTTTTGTTTTTTTTTTCTTTTTGATTCTCTGACTTTGGATTTCTATTTATTATTACTAATAGTCTTTTATTATTATTATTATTATTTAACATATTGTTTAAATGTAATAGAACATATTATAAAGTTTGTATAAATGTTAATGATAATCATACATACTGTACACATGCATATGACCAACATCACACAAGAAGTGTGATCTTCTGTTTATACAATAGTTTGGCGGCACGAGTATGTAAACACATAAAAACGGATTGTCTTCCATTTTGGATTCAAATCTCAAGTTGACAGTTTAACAGCTGAGCCCGAGCCTCCGTTACTAATTTGAAAACGTCACTTTAGATCTAGTAACAAAGGAACGTGAAGTTGCTTCATTGAAAGCTTATTGTATTACTATATTAAAAGCTCACTGGATTATGTATGATGGACTGAGCAAGTGTGATTACATGCATCTGATACACCATTAATTCTTCAGCTCAATCTCATATTCACAATAAAACATTAGCTTTAATGTCCGTGGAGGAAAGCGATATCTTTGTCGTACAATCATTTCATCTGTTAAGGGTGATTTCCGGTGACAGCGCTGCTCAGTGCATTTGTTGGCTGTGGCTTACAAGCTGTTGTTTAAAGTAAAAATAACTTCCTTGTTTACAGCCCTGTTTTAGTCTCTTTCAACATACAAGTCTTTACTACTGATTCACTCATAAAAACAACCTCTTGTCGGCATCTAATGGCGGAACAACATAACTAAAATCACTATCGCGAACACACACTGCTAATGCTAATCCTAATGCTAAACACTATTATAAAACACTACTATTAATTATATAAAATGTTATTTATTGAATAATAATATTTAATAAACAACAACTGCCATCATAAAAGTTGCTAGGCAATTCAGTCAAAAGCACAAAAACAACGCTATGATATACAGCATTAAATTTACATCAAATATAACGTATGAGATTCAGCCAAAACTATTTGCTTTGGAACAAATAACAGATTAATGAGACTTTTATTTTTATATCTTTTATATTTTGCTAATATTTTTTTCCTGAGGAAAGACAGACATACAGTATATAATGATGAAAATATTAACCAAAATATTACATTTCAAGGATGCATATTTACTGAGTAATCCACTATTTTGTAGAGAGAGGTCAAAATGGCAATTTTTACCTGAGATTTAGTCAAGTTACAGGGGGGTAAAAATTACTTCAGAAAGATGGCAGCATCATAATGTTATTTTTACACAGAGATTGGTAGGTCTGTTAGTAAAACCTACTGACCTTAGCAAATTTTGTTGCAATATGTGTCAATGGTGACCATTAAAAAATGGGGAAACAGCACTTTTCTTTTCTTTTCTCGAAGTTTGCATGCCTGTAACTCAAAAAGTATGAAAGATATCTTAATGCCCTTTTAGATATTGTGTCTTAAAAAACTTTATTATCTTTATTTGTAATGACTTATGAGATTCGGTTCCAGAGATATTGAAATTTCAATATGGCTCCTGGAGAAAATCGTTAAAATGTACACATTTTCAGTGGTCAAAAACCAAATGTGAGTCAGTTTGCAAAAAAAAATAAGCTTATTTTCTTTTAAAGAGGAATGTCTGAAGAACAAATAATCTTGAAACTAGAAATGTATCTGCTTTAAACATACCTGTCTAAGTGCCATAAATATATATTTTTTCAAAGTTTGTGTGCCTATATCTCAAGAAGAAATAAAGATATTACAATATGTTTTTAGATTCTAGCTGTTAATAAACTTTTCTTTTGAAATCTTTATTATATATTTTCTTTATTATTATTATATTATTCTTACATTTCTATGGAAAATAGCCATGCATTTTTGATTGATACCATTTTCTATAAAGCCACCTAGGTTTTATTATTAAACATTCTGCAGCATAACTATACGCCCTGCCTTTAAAAATTAAAAACCTGCGGTACATTGATTGGGAAACAAGCCGTCCATAGCATCATTCATATCATGGGGGTCTAATCAAAAACGCTGATTCATGTTCAGAGTGAGATCTCATCACTCCGCCGCCGTTTCGGATGCGAGCTCAGCAGTGTTGCTTTCACTCCGAGTAACCCATGCCATCTGCCATGCTCAGCGCTCCCCGCTGAGAGACCATTAATTACCAGATTCACTCTGTGGGACAGTGGGAACTGAAACACTCACTTAAAGCACTTAAGTGTATGCCAGGAAATCACAAGTTATTTAATCTATCACTTAATTAATTCATTTATTAATTACAGACTTTTAAATTTCACAACCTGTGAGCCGGGCTTACTATAGTTTCAAGGATGAAAATTAAGAATTGTTTCATACGTGCTTCCCTGGTGCAAATTATATTTGTGCACACAAGTTTTAATGATGTTCTGCTGCATGGCACTTATGAGCAACATTCACCTGTTATGCAGTTATGATGCAATGCCAGCAAAGCCACTACCCCATCGCTCTCTCGCTCACGCTCCCTCTCTTTGTTATTAGAGTCCCAGTGCTTGATTATCCAGTGAAAAAAGCCACAGACTAATCCAGCTCAGACACCCTTACTCTTTGGTTTAATATCTTAATTGGAGAGAGAGGGAGTGGGAGAGAATGAAACTACCCTACCACTTTCATTCTCTCTATTTTTCTTCCAGAGATGAGGCTGGAGTGCTGATGTCAGGACAGTGCTGTTTCCGTGGTAATGAGCTGTCAGCGATATGAAGCTGGGCACTCGATTTCTCACATCACCCATCCCCCTTTCCAAATCAGGGCCAGAGACCAGAGAGCCAGAGAAGCGCTTCCCTCCGTGCGTTTTCTGGGAAGAGCGCCCTGGGGACGACAGTGTCAGAGACGCGGAATAAAAGCCAGAGCAAAAACGGTCAGCCCGGTTGCAGACTGAGCCAGTGCTGTAATTAGGCCTTTAGATGTCGTCTCTTGAACGGGGGGCACTCGGGGAACCGCCATCCACTGGTCTGAAGCAAAGGCTGTCAACTTTTTTGGACCCAGGGACCCCCTCCCACCCCAGACTCTCAGGAGTCCGGGGAACCGATGATATAAAAATACTCTGAAACACTGGATCACATTTATTAATGGTATTAAGGAATATTTTTACTAAAGTGTTGACCTACTTTTTCATGTCCTGGAGTCAACATGCAACATGATAGATGTAAAAATGTAATCCTTTTGAGCACAAACAAACAAATAAATGTGAGTTTATATCTCACAATTCTGACTTTATAACACACAATTGCGAGTAAAGTTAGAATTGTGAGAACATATCAGTTTTTTTTCCCTCAGAATTAGACTATAACTTTCAATTGTGAGTTTATCTCTCACAATTCAGAGAAAAAGTCAGATTTGTGAGATATAACTCGCAATTGTGAGAAATAAAGTCAGAAATGTGAGATATAAACTCACAATTGCGAGAAAAAAGTCAGAATTGCAGGATACAAAAAAAAATCTGACTTTATTTCTCACAATTGTGAGTTTATATCTCGATATTTTGACTTTATAACTCAAAATTGTACGTTTATATCTCACAATTCTGAGAAAAAAGTCAGAATTGTGAGATATAAACCCGCAATTGTGAGATTCAAACTCGTATTTGCTAGAAAATAAATCAGACTTTATTTCTCACAAATTGCAAGTTCGTATCTTATTCTGGCTTTATAACTCAAACTTGTAAGTTTATATCTCGCAATTTTGAAAAAAGTCAGAATTTTGCGATATAAACTCACTATCACTTTATTTCTCGCAATTACAAGTTTATATATCGTTATGTTGACTTAATAACTCAAAATTGTACGTTTATACCTCGCAATTCTGAGAAAAAAGTCAGAATTGTGAGAAATAAACTGACAATTGGGAGATACAAACTTGCATTTGCGAGAAAAAAGTCGGAATTCTGAGATACAAGAATTCTTTTTGCTAGAAAAAAATCTGACTTTATTTCTTACAATTGCAAGTTTATATCTTGTTATTCTTTATAACTCAAAATTGTAAGTTTATAACTTGCAATTTTGAAAAAAAGACAGAATTGTGAGATATAAACTCGCAATTGCGATAAATAAAGGCAGAATTGTGAAATATGAACTCGCATTTGCGAGAAAAAAGTAAAAAAATGTGATATAAACTCAATTGCAAAAGAAGTCAGAATTACAAGACACAAACTTGCATTTGCTAGAAAAAAATTAGACTTAATTTTAGCAATTGTGACTTTATATCTTGTTATTCTGACTTTATAACTCAAAATTGTATGTTTATATCTTGCAATTTTGTGAAAAAAGTCAGAATTGCGAGAAATAAACTCGCAATTGTGAGAAATAAAGTCAGAATTGTGAGATATAAACTCGCAATTGTGAGAAATAAAGTCAGAATTTTTAAGATATAAACTTGCATTTGTAAGAAATAAAGTCAGAATTGTGATGCAAACTCACAATTGCGAAAAAAGTCAGAATTGCGAGATATAAACTCACAATTGTAAGAAATAAAATCAGAATTGTGAGATATAAACTCGCATTTGCTAGAAAAAAATCTGACTTTATTTTTCGCAATTGCAAGTTTATATCTTGTTATTCTGACTTTATAACTCAAAATTGTAAGTTTATATCACACAATTCTGAAAAAAAGTCAGAATTGCAAGATATAAACTCGCAATTCCGAGAAATCAAGTCTGAATTATGAGATATAAACTTACAATTGGGAAAAAAAGTCAGAATTGCGAGATATTTGCTAGAAAATAAATCTGACTTTATTTCTCGCAATTGCAAGTGTATATCTTGCTATTCTGACTTTATAACTCAAAATTGTACGTTTATATCTTGCAATTGTGAGAAATAAAGTCAGAATTGTGAGATATAAACTCGCATTTGTGAGAAATAAAGTCAGAATTGTGAGATATAAACTCGCATTTGTAAGAAATAAAGTCAGAATTGTGAGATATACACTGACTTTATAACTTAAATAACTTATAAATAAGTTTATATCTCACAATTCTGAAAAAAAGTCTGAGAAATAAATTATGAATTTGGTATTTGGTATAAAATAAATCAATCAATCAAGTTTATACTGTATATCGTTATATGCGAGATATAAACTCACATTTACAAGAAAAAAAAGAAAAAAAAAATTATATAAACTAGATCACGAAAAAAGTCAGAATTGCGAGATATAAACTCACTATTGCGAGAAAAAAGTCAGAATTGCGAGATACAAACTCGCATTTGCTAAAAAAAATAACTTTATTTCTTGCAAAGTTTATATATCGTTATATGCGAGATATAAACTCACATTTGCGAGAAAAAAAAGTAAAAAATTGTGATATGACCTCAATCGCGAAAAAAGTCAGAACTGCGAGATACAAACTTGCATTTGTTAGAAAAAAAATCTGACTTTTTCTCGCAATTGCAAGTGTATATCTCGCTATTCTGACTTTATAACTAACAATTGCGAGTTTACATTTCAGAATTCTGAGTAAAAAAGTCAGAATTGCAAGATACAAACTCGCATTTGTAAGAAACAAAAATTTGTTCATATCCTGAAATTCTGACTTTATAACTCGCAATTGCAAGTTTATATCATACAATTCTGAGATAAAAAAGAATTGTGAGATGTAAACTCGCAATTGTGAGCAAAAAGTCAGAATTGTGAGATAAAAAGTCACAATTACTTTCCTTATTTTTTATTCAGTGGCGGAAACGGGCTTCAACAATAACTTCAGTAAACTGCCTTTCTTACATCTTCTTATATAACAATTAATTAACAATTATAACAGACAGACAATCTGTTTATCTATCTATCTGTCTCTCTCAGACTCCCTGCAGTACCCTCACAAACCCTCGAGGGCCCGCGGACCCCTAGATAACAACGGCACGTCTGAAGGATTGATTTAATTCAGCAGGCGCTAATAAGACAAACAAACAGCCAAGCTCAGGGCTGTTCCAGGCCACGGTTGTAAGCCACACTGATGCCGCGATGCCTCATCACAAGGAGATGTGTCATAAAAAAGGTTTACGCAGAGCTTGTCGCAGCCGCACTGGCAGTTAAACACGCACTATGCCTCCGAGAACACCACTGTACACCAGACTATTTTCCATTTACTGAGATGCTGTCCCCCAGCCGATAGTGTTGGAGACAGCGTGCGTAGAGATCACTACAGGCTGTCAGAGCTGCTGATCTCCGGAGTGGCTGATCTCTGGGGCAGGCGCTCAAAAAGAGGAATTCAGACTGCTGGAGTTGGTTTAGCTGAACATTACTTTACAATTTGAAAATGACAACACAATCATTTTCGCCTATTCACTGAGGATTATCTCAATGCACAATGGAGGAAACGTAATTAGCTCATTATTCACATAGTAAGCCAAAACATGTCACAATGGCGCATTAGCAGTTGCTATTGTCAGGTTAGCTGAGCGCACGGGCTCTCGTCGCTCTCTCTTTGGAATAGAAAAGATGAATACAGCAGAGGAAATTTGGCAATTTCGCTTATTTACATTCTGCAACATAGACTTGTCATCTGTGCTGAGTGTACGTTTGCTGCTGTTATTCACAGTTCTCATTCCAGCACATGTAAGGCATGTTTTCCATACTGTTCTGAAGTCGCAGATGTGCGGCTCTGTCCATGGTGCTGAAACATGTACTATCTACATTGCATTTACATGCTACCAAATAATCCATTAGTAATAGGACTAAATGGCTCAATTAGACTAAAGGGTCACCTTAATCAATCAAACTAAGCTTTCGATTGAATTGAAAGGCATGCACTGTAAAACAAAAACAAAAAAATCTTTTTTAGTAGAAGTCAGTTTATTATTTTGTGCAAACTGAAAAAGAATACTGTGAACATGTTTCGAACAAAGGTTGTTTTGTTGGCCTTGTTCAAAAATGTTGTTCCACTTTCTGTTGTACAATATTGCAGCTTGAAAAAAAAAATTGTGGTAACTATTTTAAAAAATGATCATAGCTTTACATTCAATTACTGAGTTAATGCTGCTGCTGTCACTGTTAGTTAACAATAGCTGTTAACATTTGTTGATAATCACCGTGATTAAGATTTGTGTGTTAACGATGTGCATTTCATTGCAACTGCTGGATGTAATATATTTGACTATTAAATGCATACCTTGGGTCTTTAGCGACCTGAGATGTCATTCACTACCCTCTCCCTCCTTCATTTTTTTAAGTTTGACATCAACTTTCTTAGTATTCCTCAATCTATTCATTATAAACAACATAACAAGAAAAAAAATAATAAAATATAAAAGAATATTTGTTTTCTGATTTATTTTTTGTAAAAAGTGTATAGGGTCAATAGAGGTGTGTAAAAGTGTATGTATATTTTTCGTGCACAAAAATATGTAAATATTTGATGACTTAATATGTATTCATATATATTAAAATATAAAAAATATAAAATATTCACATTTATTTCTCAAGGTGCCATTGGTTGATGGACAATACTGACGTGATGTTTCACTCATAATTATCGCAGGCATAAAACAAAAGAATATCATCAGCAAAAATTGAACTGGTTTGAATGGCTTTACACAATAAAATGGGACCCTGGACCACAAAACCAGTCTTAAGTCGCTGGGGTATATTTGTAGCAATAGCCAAAAATACATAGTATGGGTCAAAATTATTGATTTTTCTTTTATGCCAAAAATCATTAGGAAATTAAATAAAGATCATGTTCCATGAAGATTTTTTGTAAAATTCCTACTATAAATATATCAAAATGTAATTTTTGATTAGTAATATGCATTAAGAACTTAATTTGAAGAACTTTAAAGGTGATTTTCTCGGCATTTTGATTTTTTTTGCACCCTCAGATTCCAGATTTTCAAATAGATGTATCTCGGCCAAATATGGTCCGATCCTAACAAACCATACATCAATAGGAAGCTTATTTATTGAGCCTTCATATGATGTATACAGCTCAGTTTTGTAAAATTTAACCTTATGACTGGTTTTGTGGTCCAGGGTCACAAATATAAACGTCACTCTTATTTGATGGTGGATGTGGTGAATAAGCCAGCGATCAAAATATTGACTTTGAAGTCATTAAAAACAATAGGTTTGAGAATATGGTTGAGATCGTGAATATGAGCTAGATGCTGAATGTACTGTGGAAGTGCGCCCTGAGGATGATGGTGATGGTAAAATCATCTGCTCAAATTTAACCCTTCTAAGTTTCAAAAGGCAACGAACTATGATTTATTTTATTCTTCTGTAATTGTTTTTGAAATATCAAGAGAGTTTTTTTTTTGCTGTTGCAGAACTTAGAGATCCATCCATGCCGGATATATAGGTCCAGGTCGCTAAAGACCCGAATATGTAATAATGATTGGCGAAACATTCATGCATTTAAGGGTTAATATGTTTACTTCTAGTTTTAAGAGGCACATAACAGCCATATCATGTACATATCATGTTTGACAAGATTTTTTCTAGTTGAACAAAAGTAGTTAAAGGGATATGAAAAAATGAAAATTCTGTCATTAATTATTCACCCTCACGTCATCCCTAGATGCTGAATGTACTGTGGAAGTGCGCCCTGAGGATGATGGTGATGGTAAAATCATCTGCTCAAATTTAACCCTTCTAAGTTTCAAAAGGCAACAAACTATGATTTATTTTATTCTTCTGTAATTGTTTTTGAAATATCAAGAGAGTTTTTTTTGCTATTGCAGAACTTAGAGATCCATCCATGCCGGATATATAGGTCCAGGTCGCTAAAGACCCGAATATGTAATAATGATTGGCGAAACATTCATGCATTTAAGGGTTAATATGTTTACTTCTAGTTTTAAGAGGCACATAACAGCCATATCATGTACATATTATGTTTGACAAGATTTTTTCTAGTTGAACAAAAGTAGTTAAAGGGATATGAAAAAATGAAAATTCTGTCATTAATTATTCACCCTCATGTCATCCCGTATGACCTTCGTTCATCTACGGAAAACAAATTAAGATATTTTTAATGAAATCCAAGAGCTTTCTGACCCTGCATAGACAGCAACGCAACTACCACGGTGAAAACCCAGAAAAGTAGTAAAGACATTGTTAAAATAGTTCATGTTATATCAGTGGTTCAAATGTAATTTTATGAAGTTGCAAGAATAAAAAATAATGACTATATTCAACAATTTCTACCTTCTGCCAGTCTAGCATTGCAGAAAACTTGTATTTCATCAAAAATATCTTAATTTGTGTTTCGAAGATTAACAAAAGTCTTACAAGTTTGGAACGATATGAGGGTGAGTAATTAATGACATAATTTTAATTTTTGAGTGAACTATCCCTTTAGGTTGTCAGTTAGCTCATTAAGCATGTAAAAAAAAAATAAAAAAAAATAAGCATGTAAATGCTTGAATCAGATTTTTTCACTCAGATTTTAATAACTTGATCAAAATGTGATGAAGTCTTTTTTTTTTAATATGTGCAATGCATATGTACAGTAGATGACCATATCAATCAAATTGGAAAATGTGGGGTTTATATAAACTCTTAAAAATAAAAGTTCTTTATTGGCATCAATGGTTCTATGAAGAACCTTGAACGTCCATGGAACCTTTCAAATGCAGAAATAGTTCTTTATTGGTAAATTTTTGAAATGTTCTTTAAAATGGTTCTTCTAAAAACCACTAAAAGGTTCTTTGGGAAACCAAAAATGGTTCTTTTATGGCATCACTGCCAAAACACCCTTTATTTTTTTTAAGAGTGTAAACAACTTCAAAAATCTGAAATTGGATTGGATTTACTCTGATTTAAGAAAACTGGTGCAAGTAAAAATATATAATTAAATGTTTGCATTGTTAAAGGGATAGCGAACGCAAAATGAAAATTCTGTCATCATTTACCCATCCTCATGTCATTTCAAACCTGATTTCAAAAAATGATTTACTTTCTTCTTCAAAGGAAGATGATGGATATGATGGAATGTTCTGCTGCTTTCCCCATACAATGAAAGTGAAGTGGGTGCTGCTGAGCAACAAAAACAAGGAGAAAAAAAACAGTCAATTTTTGCAACAAATTTTGTGGCAAGTCTTTAAAATGACACAAGAAGACTGTTTTAGTGCTATGCTGCTCTCACTGTCATTTATAGAAGTTGACAGTACATGTCCCCATTCATTTTAAATGTATGGGGAAAAAGCAACGTGAACATCTAACGTCTAACATCTGCTTCTGTTTTCCACGGAAGGAAAAAAGTCAAAAAAAATTTTAATGACATGAGGGTGAGAAAATGATGACAGCGTTCGCCTGAGGATGTCCTCAAATGTTCGATACAGTGCAGATCTGTCACTGCCCTTGGTCCTAAAAATTCTCAGCCTACTCTGAGAAAGCTTTTTGGTGTAGACACTAAAATTGAGTTCCCTAAGGAACTTCAGCTATTTGAATACGAACAAAAAAAAAAAGGGAGAGATAATTTTATGGAGGATTACAGTGTGTTGGTTTAATTAAAACATGGTAGTTTTAAAAAATGTATTAACTCTAATTTTTTTTATTTCCTCTGCCTTCCCCCAACCTTTTTTTGACACTGTGTTAATCCCACACAGCTCCAATTAAAGACAAAATATATATTGATTTGTAGTTTGTGTGGATCCACACTGTTTCTCTCTTATAAATGTTGTGTCATTTTAGTAATTAGCCTCTGGATAATATAAATGTTGGAGTTTGGGCTTGTGTTTGGACTGCCAGCCAAGAGCAGTGGAAGGAACTAATTACCAGCCACGCGCCTGCGGAGTCAAAACCTCCACCCACGTACACACACACACACACACACACACACACACACACACACACACACACACACACACACACACACACACACACACACACACACACACACACACACACACACACACACACACACACACACACACACACACTTAATTAAACTGATGCACACATACATACATATGCACATAAGGAAATTGTAAATCTTTCACGAATCTCTATATGCACAACCACTCCTTGTTTGTCGTTTCCCTTCAATACATTCACAGATGTATGTAGAAATCCACGTTTCTATGCAAACACGTGCACACACTCACATACACCTACGTGTTCATTAAAATCTTCTAGAGTTTTTTTTTTTTCTGTCCTCGTCATTTAGACACTACTGGTGTTTGATGGATAAGAAGAAGATGTGTAAGATCAATTTGGAGGGGGTGGAAATCAAGCAGGAATATAGCAAATTGGATTTACGAAAGCACAGCTAGTCCCATCTCTCGTAAATTATCAATGGTCAGTGGATGCCTACAGTGTAAAAAATGATTATTTCAAGTTGTAAACAAAAATGATTGTAGTATTTTTTGTAGAGAATACTATTTGTGTCTTTGTACTTCGGAATTTCATGTTTAATTCAACACGCTACTTGATGTTTCTTTATAATTATTTGTGAAATTTACTTGCAATTTAAAAAGTTTCTACACCAATTTTTCAGTGTAAAATGTACTCAATACAAGAATAAGAGTACAAACAGCTGCTACAAAAAAATTATAATAATAATTATATATATATATATATATATATATATATATATATATATATATACATATATATATATAATCATTAAGTAATTATTATTATTAATCAAGTTTGAAATAATAAAAAAATGGATTTGTCTGAACAAAGTATCTTATGCTCATCAATGCTATATTTATATGTTGAAAAATACAGAAAAAACGAAAACAAAAATTAATAAATTAACAAAAATAAAATAAAATAATTTAATTAATTAATATATATTAATATAATATATAATATAAATAGTAGTGCTGTAAAATATTTAAAACTGTAAAACAATTTAAAATACACGTTTTTTTTTTTTTTTATAAAATTTTTATAAAAATGTATTCCTATGATGGTAACTTGAATTTTCAGCAGTCATTATTCCAGTCTTCAGTGTTACATGATCCTCTGGAAATCATTTCCAAATGATTTGGTGCTCAATTATTATTAATTTTATATATATAGACCAATCCTTCAGACTTTAAAAGATAGATAGATAACAAATAAATAACAACCCTACAGAAATAAATAAATACAATAATGAATGAACGAATGACTGAAAAAAAATAAGTAAAAGAATAAGTAAATAAAAATGAAAAAGAATAAAAAATAAATATGAAAATAAATACAGAAAATAATACATAAAGGAAAAAAGTAATAAAAAAAATAAATTCAGGATTAAATTTGATTACAAATGAATTATATTTATTTTAACAAGTCATCTATAAATATTTCCATACAGAAATAAAAAAAATGAATGAATGAATGAATAAATGAATTAATTAATAACAGAATAAGTAAATAAAAAAAATAAAAGAATGAAAAATAAACATTACAAATAAATACAGAAAATAATACATAAAAGTAAAATCTAATAAAAAAGTTCAGGATTACATTTTGGATTCAATTTTATTATAAATTAATTCATCTATTAAGTAATCTATTTCATCTATATATGTTAAAAAAATTTAATAAGTAAATACATTTAAATAAATAAATACACAAATGAATGAATGATTAAATAAATAAGTAAATAAAAATAAAAAATACATACAGAAAATAATACATAAAGGAACAAAGTAATAAAACAAATTCAAGATTACATTTAATTACAAATTAATTATAATTAATTTAACAAGTGAAATATTTTTAAGTCTCTATCTATCTATCTATCTATCTATCTATCTATCTATCTATCTACCTTTATTTATTTATTTATTTTGGATCAAATAAATGCAGCCTTGGTTAGCATATGCCAGTTATTAAAAAAAAAACATTATTTAAAAAATCCTAATTATTTTAGAATTATTATTATTTCAATATTCTTTTGACCAGTAGTGTATATATAAATCTGTGCAAAAGTGCTTTTTTCATATACATATGAAGCAATGAACACAGGGACTGCACAGTATTCTCAGCGACAGTCTGTTAATCTCTCAAACTTTTGCATTTGTCTCTGTTTTTGCATTACTGCAGCAAACCTTTGTAATTTTCTCTGCACTCCTCATGACATCATCCCACCATCCTGTCTTCCTCTAGTCCCACCGTAAGCTCTTATGTCTACGTCCTCTGATTCAATCCATATTCCATACACACCTTCCTTTTCAATACCTCAACTAAATAATACAAACTCCCACTTCCTCATACTCACAGTACAAGTGACACAGACAAAGCCTCAGGCGAGCTTGGCACAGAGGAAATGAGTTTGGTCCTTTGAAGGCGATGGCCCCTTAAAGCTCAGAACAAGAGAGGACTGGCTCAATAATTACCAGAGCACAAAGCAAAGGGTTTTCATGTTTAGAGCTATAGCACCGCATGTGGCGTTCAGACTATTTAATTAGACAGACAGATTTGTAGCAATGCATCTCCCCCCAATGCGCCTGTTCTGCTCCAGCTGAACGAGCGCACATACACACGCTTGTCTTAACCGCTCTTATAAATTCACACACAGCTACCCGGCACAACTGCTCTCGCAAACACAAACTCAGCACACTCAGATACACACATACACCAGCCTATTACGGTCTAAGACACAAACACCTTTTAACAAGCATGCACTCACAGATCCACCCACCCACACGGGGCTTGCTGTCAGACACCTGCACACACACACACACACACACACACTCCACAGAAAGTTCAGTGGGCAAGCGCTCCATTAGAGATGTTGGATGCCAGAAGTGCAGGTCAACGATTTGGCAGTTAAAACAAATTCACACAGTGGAAAACAGCATTTTTTAATAAGCAGAGGTTTTTAAAAAGGTGTAATCTGGCTTTTATTGACATTTAGACACTGGAACTCTTAAAAACCCAGTTTTTTATCTCGCTAATGCAGATCTTTTCTTTGAACTAGCAATGGTCAGCTCTGTAATTGAAAACTGTTCCCACGCTGTCATATTTACTCAGCCCGACAGAGACATATAACTGGAATAAACAGATATTCAAGCTAGGATTTCAATTAAATATTACGCAACAAGTGCATGTCAACATAGTCCACTCCATTTAAGATTGGCTTTTAATTATTACACAGAGATCTGGATTTATTTTCGACTGGTCAGTCGAAGCACACAGAGGTCAGATGTTCTGGTCATGGTCAAGGTCGTTCTTGGTCATGTCATTCTTTATAATGAATACAAACTTCACATTTCAGCGCAGAAGTAACAATTTCCTGTCAAAGCTCAAGCCTTCTGATTCATTATGGTGGTTTAAGGCAAGACACTGCAGGTGAATAGGGTAAAAAATGAACTAATAGTTATTATCTTACTGACCCAGTTGACTGATTACATTGATAACTGCAAACATTTTTAGTATTTTTTTTTCTAAAATGTTAGGTTTAAATATGCAAATAAGGCATTATTTAATGAAATATGCGCTAATTTACACACATTTCTAGTACAAAAATCTAATCACTGGATAAAGTTTCAAAATTCTTGTTTAATTTTTTTGACATAAGAATCTAAAGTTTTTACAGGGGGGATTTTGGGTATCTCATTTCGTCAAGACATAATTCAGAAAAAAAAAACTAGAACAGGCAGGAAGCACTATATTTTTTCAATTTTGAGGGGAATAAAATGTATAAAATCAAGCAAATTATATACTGTATGAACAATAATGTACAAAATCAAGCAAATTATATATGAACAAATCCCTCGGTAAAAACCTTCAGAATATAGATAGGAATAAAAATGTAAAGTTTGGTGTGTGTAAGTGCTACTGAAGTGGAGATTTACAGCTTAGTGTAGAAGAAAAAAAGTCATTTTGAGAAAACGGCCTTTAAAAATATGCATTGTAATTGAAATCTATTGACACAAATAGGTAAATTGTTATAAAAGAAACACTTAACAGTGTCTTTTGGATGTTTTCTTTCCACTAATCTAAGAAAACACTTTAAGAAAAACAAAAACGCCCAAAATCTCAAACTTGATAGGTGCGTGAAAAAAACATGTTTATAAATTATAGAATATTAACAGCATAACTGTTTTTGTACAGCTAAAATAACTGGAAGCGACTGCACCAGAATAATAATGTCACTAATGGTCAGTTACCCAGATGCACAGCCATATTGGCGATACTTGGATGTGTGGAAGCTGCTAAATCATATAAAGATGGACTAAAGGATGAAAAGGCACAATATTTCGACAAACTAAAATGAATAAGTGGAAAAGATACATACAAGCAATATTAATTAAGATATTAGCATAATATTGATTAGAACAAACACGAATGTCGTCAAGATTGTTGCCCTGAAAATCCTGGTTCAGTTTGGCCAACAACAAATGCCTTTTGTTCTTTAGTTTTTTGCACTCTTCTCCCTGATTTATAACTTTCGGCAGTCTATAGTACTCCAAATGTTTTTCCCGGTCTGACCGATTAGTAAAGCCCAAAAAATGACAATAACTGATCATTTTCAGCAGCAATAATCAGCAAAATGTGCGAGTTTTGTTAGGTTCAAAGGCATTGTTTACGTACAGTGCCGCATTATGGCCGACTCTTCATAAAAACACTCTATAGACACAAAATGATAATAATAATAAATAGAAAAACAAAGTGCAGTAAACGTTAAAGGGATAGTTCACCCAAAAATGAAAATTTGATGTTTATCTGCTTACCCCCAGGGCATCCAAGATGTAGGCGACTTTGTTTCTTCAGTAGAACACAAACGAAGATTTTTAACTCAAACCGCTGCAGTCTGATAGTCATTTAATGGCAGTGGATGGGCACCAAACCTTTGAAAGTAAAAAAAAAAAAAAACATGCACAGACAAATCCAAATTACACCCTGCGGCTCGTGACGATACATTGATGTCCTAAGACATGAAACTGAACAGTATTTATATCATTTTTACCTTTGATGTACACCAATGTCCAACTCAGCTCAGCATCCGGCGCATTACCTGTGTACGCGCTCTGGCGTAGTATACGCAAACGCCGGAAGGGGAAATCGGTGAAAGGTCAACGAACCCGGATGAGTTCGCGCAAGTAAATGTAATCTTTTAGCTTTAAATTGGTTTAAACAAACAGGATAAGCGCAAGTAATTACCATTTTGAATAATCGCTATACCCACAATCTCTATGCACTGTGTAAACAATGAGTGTCGTACACACACGACAGATCGCTTCCGGCATACTACGCCAGAGTGTGTACACATGTAACGAGCCGGATGCTGAGCACGCGCTCAGGACAGTGGTTGGACATGGCTGTATATCAAAGGTAAAAAAAATGATATAAATACTGTTCAGTTTCTCACGAAAACCAATCGTTTCGTGTCTTAGGACATCAATGTATCGTCACGAGCCGCAGGGTGTAATTTGGATTTGTCTGTGCATGTTTTTTTTCTTTCAAAGGTTTGGTGCCCATCCACTGCCATTCAGTCACTAACAGACTGCAGCCGTTTGAGTTAAAAATCTTCGTTTGTGTTCTACTGAGGAAACAAAGTCACCTACATCTTGGATGCCCTGGGAGTAAGCAGACAAACATCAAATTTTCATTTTTGGGTGAACTATCCCTTTAAAACTGTTTACTAAAAAACATTGTATTTAATTAAGATTAAAAAAAAATGTGACAACAAATACCAGTTTGCAATTTCAACAGCATAAAGGATTTCTTTTGTACAGCTAAAATAACTGGAAGCCACTGCATCGGAAGTAGGCTATTAGACATTCGAGGTAAATATGACCGCGTCTGTTTACTATACAAATAAAGCGGGTATTGTATCAACCCATGCATTTCTGAAATTGGCACTACAATGTGTCGCGTTTCACACAATAAACTCGCTCACACTACTCCTCCTTGTACAAACGCAACAGACGCCATCTTGCACGTTAGCTATCGCAGGTAATCACAGTACTGGAGTGACAGCATTGTGAGTGACACATTTTATCTACACAACAGGTCAGTAAACAAGTTAATATTGAGAAACTCACCTTTTAGAAACACTATTACCAGTTCCAAACAAATCCGCAGAGTCTCCGACCAACACACAGTGATGTTTGCTCCAAAATGAATCATCGTTTTTACGAATCATTTGAGTGAATGATTCAATAATTCGCTCATGAGAGTTTAATCCTGGAATGAATCAGTGTTCTGTCAGTGAGGTCGATTGAGTGGATGACTCGATAATAAAGAGTGGATGAATCAATAATGTGCTTGATTCTTGAATAAAGAAGTCTTTCAATGAGTCAGGGAGTCACTCATGAGGGCAGTGACCTGTTTCATAGCTGAATGAATCAGCGGTTTTGAATGATTCGTTTACTCACTTATAAATGGCGCCACCCACTGCTGTGTTTATGTAAACTACAAAACTGTGAATGTCAATTTTGAGCTTATTTTGTGATGAACACCAACTGACTGAACGTTATTTAATATTTACATAGCATTTTATCCTTCCCCACAAATTTTTAATTAGATTTTTAATTATATTAAATTAAAATTAATTATAATTATATTTTAAATAAGATAAAACATAGAATGGGACATGACATGTTTTATAGTGTTCTGGAGTGCCATGCTGATTTTTATCAAACAGGACAATTTAAAGGCCCCTTCGCCCTCTAAATAAGGCCATTCATTTTGATGGACAGCTTCCATCTTTTATTTGAACATGTATGGTCATGCCATACCAACAAGGCTCTTGTTTGTTCCACCCCGCATCAGACCTGCATTGTTAACCGACATGCACACAATCATCTCAGCTCTCATCTCGCCAGCCGGCAGCTCTGCGAAGCAGAGATCATGAATATTGACAGGAGATACAGGGACTGGGGTCCGGCTGCTCATTTCACCACGTCAGGCCACATTGCAAATCTAATTCATTTTCCTCCCTGGACCACCATCTCACAAAACTGCCAAGTGTGATGGATTGAGTCAGAAATTCATTTTTCCTCATGTTCCAGAAATCTTGCAACATTACAAATTGAGGAGTATCCTGCGGTGGTTTGTAGAGCGCTGATTTGTTTCTGTCCAGTGTTTGGGTCACATCATTTTGCGGTGTCATTGGTTTACACTCGCCTCCCTTGACCTCTAGCAACATTGTGAATGGACGATTCATGAAGAAAAAGAAAAATACAGTTTTCCCGCCCTCAACTTTAAGAAGTTAGAGGTCAATGTTGGTGTTGGTTGCCACCAGCAGAGGGCTGACAAGGGCCAGCGAGGTCTATAATACCTTATGAAAGCCATCAAAAAATATTAAAGTAAAAATAATTACACTATATGTACATTTATAATATAACATATATTTTAAACTTATTATACATTAACTTGTGGTAAAATATCAAATATAATTTAATGAAATATGAGAATTTAACTAAAAATTTGATTTTGTCACAATACACGGCTACATTTAATTCTGACTTTATATCTTGCCATTCTGACTTTATTTCTCGCAATTGCGAGTTTATCTCACAATTCTGTCTCTATATCCCACAATTCTGACTTTATTTCTCGCAATTGCGAGTTTATATCCCACAATTCTGACTTTATATCTTGCAATTCTGACTTTATTTCTCACAATTGCGAGTTTATATCTCACAATTCTGTCTCTATATCCCACAATTCTGACTTTATTTCAATTGCGAGTTTATATCCCACAATTCTGATCTTATATCTCACAATTCTGACTTTATTTCTCGCAATTGCGAGTTTATATCCCACAATTTTGACTTTACATCTTGCAATTCTGACTTTATCTCACAATTTTGACTTTATTTCTCGCAAATCTGACTTTATACCTCACAATTCTGTCTTTATATCTCACAACTGACTTTATTTTTCGCAATTGAGTTTATATCATGCAATTCTGACTTTATATCTCACAATTTTTTTGTTTTATTCATGCAATTCTGACTTTATATCTCACAATTGTGCCTTTATTTCTCGCAACTGAGTTTATATCCCGCAATTCTGATTTTGTATCCCACAATTCTGACTTTTTATTTTGCAATTGTGAGTTTATATCCCACAGTTCTGACTTTATATCTTGTAATTACAAGTTTGTATCCTGCAATTCTGACTTTATATCTCGCAATTGTGACTTTATTACTTGTAATTGCGAGTTTATATCCCGCATTTCTGACTTTACATCTTGTAATTCTGACTTTATATCTCACAATTGTGACTTTATTTCACATCACATTTTTATATCTTGTAATTGCAAGTTTATATCCCGCAATTGTGAGTTTATATCCTGCAATTCTGACTTTATAACTTGTGATTCTGACTTTATTACTCGTAATTGAAGTTTATATTCTGCAATTCTGACAAAACGCCTAATCAGAAATGTAGCATGTTATTGTTATATCTTTTTCAAGCTAATGAAAATAGCTTTTCTCAACCAAAGCTAAGCCTGATAAATGAAAGATAACTAAAAGTGCATAAAAAAGAGAAATGTTTAATTTGTCCATTTAATGTGATTAATAAAATAATGCATTAATTAACATATTTCCACAATCAAGATTTTCCATAATTTCCATTATCATACCAATAAAAAGGAATCACTTCGGGCGCCAAATGAAACAGGATCTTGCACAATAGCAACCTCTTTCTGCAGGGGCTAGAATGACCATGCTAACAAGCCAGGCATTGAAGTCTGGTCCAAATGGTCAATGGAGTTGCAAACAAGTGGTGAAGAACATCATGTAAACACTCTACAGTCACAAACTGCTTGGATGGGTGTGTCCTCCTGCAATCCCTCGTAACAGGTTTGCACTAAGTTAGCTAATATCCCCATTCCCAGCTGCTGTTGTGTTTTTGCTGACCAAACACATCTGAGCCCGGAGAGAGCTAGAGGCAATCAGCAGGCGGGTCGACAGCCTTGATCGATTATTGGCCTTGCCGTTGGCCGGGTGATTATATATCATTTGTATGTATTGTGTTTACTTTCTTAAGTGTAGCCTCCGCTAATCAAAGGCGTTCCGCTGAGACAAAATGCAGATGCTGGTCAGGAGCCATTCGCTCGTGTTCCCATGAGTCACTGCCTCTCTGACTAGCTCGGGCATGATGCCTAAACATTAGACTGATAAAACCCTGACAGCCCAGGCCCTGGTTTGAGTGTCAGGACTGCGGCAGAGGCAATTTCATTAACTTTCCTTCTATCAGTTATTAGCAATATCAAAAGAGTGTGAAGTGTGTTTGCGTGCCGAGAAGATGGTTATCGATTGCGAGAAGATATCTCTTGAACTCTGTGCGGCTGCTGACGCCGAGAGATTGCTTTAGATACGAGTGCATATGGAGGACAGTTATGTTGCAGATAACTTGATACGTTGTGAATTGTGACATCGAAGATGAATGTATAGTATCATGATGTCTTAAAGTGTTTTCCATTGAACAGACAATAAATTTGACATTTTTTTCAGACAGGCAATATGTACGGCCAGGGTATCGTCACGTTCGCAGTCACTGACAGCTACACACATTCAATGCGATTCATTGCCAATGAAAACTGAAATTAATTCGTTTTTTATGTAACAACACAGCCCCATTAGTAAGGCTCAAGTGCGCTCATATACACCAAAGCAAACATATGTTTCTGTTAAACATGACTTGTTTTAAGCGAAATAATATATTTTTTATACATGAATAATATTATACATTAATTTATTTTTTAAGTACACATTTATTATTATTATTACAGCTTAGAGAAAAGTTCTCTTTCAGATAACTGCAAATTGTGTCTTCAGTATTGAATATATAGCATTATAATGACTTTTTCCATTGAACAGACAATATTTAAATAATAAAAATAACAAAAAAAAATTATTATGGAAATTATTATGGAAGTTGCTTTTAAACAATAGTTGTTTGGAGCAAAAGTTAATAAATTAATTTATGAATCAATCAATCAATCAAAATATTTATTTATTTAGAATTCTTAATAATAAACTGCTAATGATTAAGAAAATGACAGTTAAATATTAGTTGTTTTAATCAAAATTTACTTTTAAACAATACTTGTTTAAAACAAGTTACTTTTAAACAATAATTGTTTAAAACAAACAAATGTACGTACATACATTTATTCATTTTTTTAAATAATAAACTGGTAATGATTAAGAAAATAACTGTTAAACAATTTTAAAGCAAAAATTAATGATTTTTTTTTAAATAAACAGATTTAATATTATTATTACAGTTTAGAGGACAGTTATGTTGCAGATAATTTAATTTGTTGAAACTATTTTTTTTTTAAGATTTATTTATTTTTATTTTTATTTTTTTTAAACTAAAATAGTTATAGAAGTTAGTTTTAAACAATAGTTGTCTGGAGCAAAAATATATTAATTAATTTCAATAAAGATCAATCAATCAAAACATTTATTTATTTATTTATTTATTTTCATTTATTTTTAATTTTTAATAATAAACTGGTAATAATTAAGGAAATTGTTACACATAAGTTGTTTTAAGCAAAAATTACTTAAATTACTTAATTTTTGTATGTATGTATGTATTATTATTATTATTATTATTATTATTACAGTTTAGAGGACAGTTATGTTGCAGATAACTTGATTTGCTGCAAATTGTGTCATCAGTATTGAATATATAGTATCTCTTTACTGAAAAAAAAATGGAAATTATTATGGAAATTACTTGTAAACAATAATTGTTTAAAACAATCATTTATTACTTAATAAAAAAAATGTACACTAAAATAATTATAGAAGTTACTTTGAACAATAGTTGTTTAGAGCAAAAAAAATCAATAAATCAAAATATTTATTTATATTTGTTATTATAATTTATGTAGAAAATAGTATATTTACATGCATTATTATTATTACATTGTTTGGGTCAAAATGATCGATTTTTCTTTTATGCCAAAAAAAACATTAAGATCATGTTCCATAAAGATATTTTGTAAATTTCGTACTGTAAATATATCAAAAGCTTTTTATTAGTAATAGCTAAGAACTTAATTTGGAAAACTTGTGGTGATTTTCTCAGTATTTATTTATTTATTATACTGTACATCCACGGAAAGCTTATTTATTCAGCTTTCAGATGATGTATAAATCTCAATTTCAAAAAATGGACCCTTATGACTGGTTTTGTGGCCCTGGGTCAACATTACATTTTAGAAAACAGTTATGACTTATATTGATATATTGTGAATTGTGTCATCGAATATGAATATATAGTATAATGATGTCTTAAAATGCTTTCCATTTAACAGACAATCATTTTTTGGCATTTGTTCTTAGAGAGATGATACGTATGGCCAAGAAACCATGACAGTTGCAGTTACCGGCTGCTACACGATTCATCGCCAATGAAAACTGATATCAATTCCAGTCAGCGAGGTTAATCCCTCAAATTGTTTTTTTTTTTTTTTTTTTTTTTCATTAAACATAATGATACCTGCGCAAGGTAATGACCGCTATCCGGAAAGGTCTCCATATTGCTAGCGTTAATGTACTGTAAACTCTCTCTCCCTGGGCACCGTCGGAGATTTATTCTGGCATGAGAGTGTGTGAGTGAGCCCTGTGTGCATGAGTACTCTTCATTAATGTGAGATAATGTAGTGTTGGGAGGGTCCGTCCGTGCATGTTCTAAGTGGCCGAGTGTTGCCATGTGGCTAAAGTGCGCTGCATTGCTAATGTATGCTAATCCAATAGACATGGGGCTTAAGTGTCATTTATCAAGTCGTTTGACAAAGTCCCGCACATTTTCACACCGCTTTAGATTGCTTGTACGGAGTATTGTTCAAAAAGATAAAAATGGATGTGCTGCTAGCCTGTTTTAATACAACGCTGATTCATTTTAGGCGAGCTGAAAGTATTCATTACTCGTTCGCTCCCAATGGACCGTGCGAGGCGAGCGCCGTGTGATTAATGGTTGGTCTCGGTGCCCACACAAGAGCAAAAACCTGAAAACCAGATCCCGAGACAAAAAATAAAAACGCCTCGTTGCCTGAGAGAAATTAGAGGAGGGCAAATCTGAATGGGCACTTGAGTTTTCAGTCCTCAAGTCCTGCTCCAGTGAAGTAGCACACCTGCTCACTGGGGCCTTGATGGTAGACAATGTTCTTGTTTGTGGTTATGAGGAAACGTGCCGTGGCATTAAACTGCTGTCTAATACACTGCCTTTCTTGATTTCCATTTGAGATGGACTGAAAAGCCCTTCTCCCACTCCTATGGAGTGGGCAAATGCGGCACACAATGCGGGGTCCGTTCTTTCACGGAAATTAAATTGTCTGTTTGTAAATGTGAAGGTTTGCCTACAGCATAATCTCTCAGAATGATAAACAAATGCTGCATGAGACATTTTGCATTCGAGGTTCATGAATAGATGTTGTACGGGGGCATGTTTTCTTTTCCTTTTTAATATATTGTTACCTTTTAACTTAACTTTAACTTTTATCCATCTGTTTATTTGGCCGTGTGTCTATCTGTCTGTCCATACATCAGCCCATATCCATCCATCTATTAATCTTTCTTTGTCTATTAGAATCTATTGTTCTTTCTATCATTGTATTCATCTAACCTAAGCACAACTGCGTAAAAAATAAAAACAATTTTATATGCAAAAATATACATCTTTAAAAGTGTATAATAATATATAGTACAATAAATATATAATAATATAGGAAGAAAAAAAACATGACAACTTTTACTTGGCATTACTGAAAAATATTCATAGTTTCTTTTCTATCTATCTATCTATCTATCTATCTATCTATCTATCTATCTATCATCTATCTATCTATCTATCTATCTATCTATAGTAGTGTGAAAAAATGATCAATCAAAATTCAGGAACAAATGAGAAAGAAAGTAATTGAGATCTATCAGTCTAGAAAAGTTTGTAAAGTTTATAAAGTCTAGAAAAGTTTATAAATTTCTAAAGCTTTGAGACTCCAGCGAACCACAGTGAGAGCCATTGTACACAAATGGCGAAAACATGGAACAGTGGTGAACCTTCCCAGGAGTGGCTGGCCGACCAAAATTACCCCAAGAGTGCAGCGACGACTCATCCAAGAGGTCTCAAAAGACACCACAACAACATCTAAAGAACTGCAGGCCTCTCTTGCCTCAGTTAAGGTCAGTGTTCATGACTCCACCATAAGAAAGAGACTGGGCAAAAATGGCCTGCATGGCAGAGTTCCGAGACGAAAACCGCTGCTGAGCAAAAAGAACATAAAGGCTCAGTTTTGCCAGAAAACATCTTGATGATCCCCAGGACTTTTGGGAAAATGCTCTGTGGACTGACAAGACAAAAGTTGAACTTTTTGGAAGGTGTGTGTCCCATTACATCTGGCGTAAAAGTAACACAGCATTCAGAAAAAGAAAATCATACCAACAGTAAAATATGGTGGTGGTATAGTGTGATGGTCTGGGGCTGTTTTGCTGCTTCTAGACCTGGAAGACTTGCTGTGATAAATGGAACCATGAATTCTGCTGTCTACCAAAAAATCCTCAATGTCCGGCCATCCATTCGTGACCTCAAGCTGAAGCGAAGACTCATTGCAAGTTATCGCAAACGCTTGATTACAGTTGTTGCTACTAAGGGTGGCCCAACCAGTTATTAAGTTTAGGGTGCAAACACTTTTTCACACAGGGCCATGTGGGTTTGGATTTTGTTTTCCCTTCGCATCTATCTACCTACCTACCTATCTACCTATCTACCATTCT
>NC_133383.1:23888487-23953487 GCF_049309525.1 Garra rufa
AAATATATATAATATAGGAAGAAAAAAACATGACAACTTCCACTTGGCATTAATGATGGCATTGGCAGAGGAGAATACATGTGTGTGAGAGGAGAATACATGTGTGTGAGAGGAGAATACATGTGTGTGAGAGGAGAATACATGTGTGTGAGAGGAGAATACATGTGTGTGAGAGGAGAATACATGTGTGTGAGAGGAGAATACATGTGTGTGAGAGGAGAATACATGTGTGTGTGAGGAGAATACATGTATGTGAGAGGAGAATACATGTATGTGAGAGGAGAATACATGTATGTGAGAGGAAAATACATGTATGTGAGAGGAGAATACATGTGTGTGAGAGGAGAATACATGTGTGTGAGAGGAGAATATATGTATGTGAGAGGAGAATACATGTGTGTGAGAGGAGAATACATGTGTGTGAGAGGAGAATACATGTGTGTGAGAGGAGAATACATGTGTGTGAGAGGAGAATACATGTGTGTGAGAGGAGAATACATGTATGTGAGAGGAGAATACATGTGTGTGAGAGGAGAATACATGTGTGTGAGAGGAGAATACATGTGTGTGAGAGGAGAATACATGTATGTGAGAGGAGAATACATGTATGTGAGAGGAGAATACATGTGTGTGAGAGGAGAATACATGTATGTGAGAGGAGAATACATGTATGTGAGAGGAGAATACATGTGTGTGAGAGGAGAATACATGTGTGTGAGAGGAGAATACATGTATGTGAGAGGAGAATACATGTGTGTGAGAGGAGAATACATGTGTGTGAGAGGAGAATACATGTGTGTGAGAGGAGAATACATGTGTGTGAGAGGAGAATACATGTGTGTGAGAGGAGAATATATGTATGTGAGAGGAGAATATATGTATGTGAGAGGAGAATATATATGTGTGTGAGAGGAGAATACATGTATGTGAGAGGAGAATATATGTATGTGAGAGGAGAATATATGTGTGTGTGAGAGGAGAATACATGTATGTGAGAGGAGAATATATGTGTGTGAGAGAGGAGAATATATGTATGTGAGAGGAGAATACATGTGTGTGAGAGGAGAATATATGTATGTGAGAGGAGAATATATGTATGTGAGAGGAGAATATATATGTGTGTGAGAGGAGAATACATGTATGTGAGAGGAGAATATATGTATGTGTTAACCTTTCCTGTTTCTGTTTCCTAACCGTGGTTGGGAGACACAGGGGAGATCCGTTCTCCAGGGCCGGAAATTCTCCTCCCGGGGTTAACTCCCTAAACTTCACGCTGTTTAGTGTGGTGGTAGCATATAAAAACAAAGAGGCCGTCTTGCCGAAGAATTTAGGTGCTTTATTTTGCTGGCTGCACTGAAATACACTGCACATACACTCGCTAACTACCTGCACTGGTCACTGCATCATTCTCATTCACTCTCATCCGCTGCTTCGCGGGGATCAGACGAGGGAGGGGCGCGCCTCGGACAAGCGCACTCACTCACTTGCTCTCATTCACACACATACACACACTGAGCTGTCCTAAACTAAACACATTGGAGACACATCCCACAACACTACCCCCACCATGGACTGGCAATTAACAATAATTCCATTCCATCTAAATGTACTTAGCACACACTCTCTATATCTGTAGGCCTAAAATGTGAAGAGATAGCTGTGTCCCAAATAGTATGTAAATCCAAATAGGTAGGTTATACTAATTTAACAAGTGTCTAAACAGTGCTAAAAGTTCTAAGGCTCATTCAACAGTGAACGCAGGAGTGAAAAATTAATAGAAATGCAATAGTCTCTAATAAAACATAAGAGTACATCACCTTTTAAATCCTATTCTTCTGTGACCAGAGGTAATACTGTCTGACTAATACAGTAATAATCAAAACATACATTGGATGCAATAAAGTGCAAGCATGTAAAAGCATTGAAAAAACTCTCAGACTTTTTTTTTTTTTTTACGTGAAAACAAAAGTGCTTTTTGTAGAAACAATTATAGAACAAACTACACTAGAGTCCAAAAATGTGAACTGTAAAGTCTCTAGTGCAAACATGAACTGTCATAGGTGACTCACTCAGTGACCCAGTCCCCATACCGGGACGGTCCTCGGCGCTGACGTTGGGGCCGAGGTTCGCGCGGAGACTGGTGGTGAGGCTCTCCCACCGCACCCCCACCATGATCAAGTATCACATGGGAAGGAGTGGATGGAAGAGACCCAATCATGTGAGAATTAGCAGCAGGGGGAGTGGACGGCCGGGAATCGCTGGAACCATCACCCGAGGCAGTAGAGTAGAGGCTGTCCAGGCCGAGATCCTCCCGGTCCGCTGGGTGCCCGTCCACAGCTGGTGGCAGGATCTCAGAAGGCGTCCAGCTCTGGGATTGGTCCAGGACCCAGGCATTGTCCAGGGGCTCACGGCTGCGGTAGCATTTGAGTTGATCATGGTGGACGACTTTGACCTTAGTTCTGGGGCCCTTTTGGATTCGGTAGACTAGATCGTCTAAATGTCCCATAACAAAGTAAGGTCCTTCGTAGGAGGGGAGGAACTTTTTGACTTTGTTTTTGACATGACGTGTTCCTTTGATGAGATACCACACCGCATCGCCAACTTTGTACTGTTTGTGGCAAGCGTTTTTGTCGTATTGTCTTTTTGCACGCGTGACTGACTCACCGAGAGCTTCGCGGGTGATGTTGTGAGCCAGTTCCAACCGCTCACGCATTTGTTGCACATACTCGGGGGCTGAAGATGCATGGTCAGAGTCCGGGGGCAAACCAGCCACAAGGTCCACTGGCTCACTTATTTCACGGCCGAACATCATGAAGTTGGGGGTGAAACCAGTAGCGCTGTGCTTGGTAGCTCTGTAGGCCATAACTGCATATGGGATCATCAGGTCCCAATCCCAGTGACAGTGTTCTGCCGTGGAGGCCAGGATCTTTTGGAGTGTGGCGTTGAAACGTTCAACTTGGCCGTCGGACTGCGGTCTGAATGGTGTAGTATGGGTTTTGTCGATACCAAACAAACGACACATTTCTTGGAATACCTCTGATTCAAAATTGCGTCCTTGATCGCTGTGCAGAGAGTGAGGCATTCCAAAGCGACACACCCATTCAGTTGCAACAACGTTTGCCACTGTCACAGCCTTTTCGTCAGGGATTGCGAATGCTTCAGTCCATTTTGTGAAATACTCCTGTATTACAAGTATATAACTGTTTTTACGTTCTGTCTCATTGAGTGGGCCCATGATGTCCAGTGCAATGCGCTCCATAGGGGCTCCAACTCTGACAGTTCCCATGGGTGCTTGTGGAGTCTTGTGGGGTCTGGCTCTGCATGCGCAGTTTGTACAAGTCCGGCACCAGAGGGCCACCTCTTCCCTCATATGGTACCAGTAGTATCTGGTTTGAAGTCTGGTCACAGTCCTTTCAATACCAAAATGTCCACCTACTGGCCCTTCATGCATTTGGCGCATAACATCGGGTTGCAATTTGCGTGGGAGAACAATTTGAGGATAGAACTGTGTGCCGTCTAAACAGTAAAAGCGGCGGACCAGTACTCCATCTCTGAAGTACAGCCTTCTCCATTGACTCCAGTATGTTTTGGTGGCTGGGCTGCATGGGGAGACTGTGACCCACGGGGGCCGCTCACTGCTGACCTCTAACCAAGCTCTGATTGGTGCAATGTCTGTATCAGCAGCTTGAGCCTGGCGCAACTCCTCCATAGTCCAGCCAGGAAACAGTCTGGTCTCGTTGGTATTTGTCACGTAAATAATCTCTGTTTGTTTTAAAGTGTCTGTGTTGGTAACATTGACAGCGCTTACCCCCACCGGACTCAGCAATAGGGAGCTGGTGTCAGAGTCCAAATCACATTGAATTGCTTGGTGACTTGTGGTTTTCCGCTGCGAGGAAGGGTCCTGCAGATTACAAGGACAGGACTGGCGGCAAGGCCTGCGGGAGAGACTGTCAGCATTTGTGTGTAAGCGACCTGGGCGATGGATGATTTCGAACTCGTACTCCGCTAGCTTCTCAAGCCACCGGGCTAACTGACCTTCCGGCTCTTTCATTCGCGTGAGCCAACGCAAGCTGCTATGGTCAGTTCGTACCTTGAAAGGCCTCCCGAGTAGGTATTGCCGAAAATGGGATGTGAAATCGACAATGGCTAGCAGCTCCCGTCTCGTAGTGCAATAGTTCTGTTCAGCTTTGGCTAGTTTGCGGCTGCCATACGCCAACACCCGTTCTGTGCCATCCTGCATTTGCGACAGAACAGCGCCGATACCTGTGTCGCTGGCATCAGTGTCCAGGATCATTTCACCATGGTCCAGCGGATATCCTAAGACAGGGGCTGTGATGAGGTGGTGCTTGAGCGTGTCGAAGGCGGCTTGGTGTTCAGCGTGCCACTGGAAGTGTGCATTCTTCTTTGTCAGGTTATGTAACGGTTCGGCAATGGAGGCAAAGTCTTTCACAAACCTGCGATAGTAGGAGGCGAGGCCAATGAAACGTCTGACCTCTTGGACTGATGTGGGAGTGGGCCAAGCTTGGACTTTGTTGACTTTATTGGGGTCAGTGGCCACACCGTGCTCGGACACAATATGACCTAGATAGACAACTTGGCGGCGGAACAGGCAGCATTTGGCTGGTTTCAGTTTGAGATTTGCCTGTTTAAGTCTCTGGAACACTTGGCTTAGTCGCTGCAGCATCTCAGGCACATCCTTGGCCAGCACGATGATGTCGTCCAGGTAGACGAGGCAGGTCTCCCACTGCATACCAGCAAGGACGCGGTCCATAAGGCGTTGGAACGTCGCCGGGGCGTTACATAACCCGAACGGCATAACGTTCCATTCAAATAGCCCATTGCGGGTGCAAAAGGCGGCTGCACGGCGGGCCCTTGGTGTTAACTCAACTTGCCAATAACCTGCAGCAAGATCCAAAGTGCTGAACCATTTTGCGGTAGCGAGAGTGTCCAGCGTGTCTTGGATGCGGGGTAGCGGGTACGCGTCGGTGATGGTGTGGTTGTTAAGTGCCCTGTAGTCTATACAAAGGCGATAAGTCCCATCCTTTTTGCGCACCATAACGATCGGTGAGGCCCAACTGCTGTGGCTGCGTGTGGCGATGCCGCTCTGAAGGCCCTCACTGATCTGCCGTTCTGCACTTCGCTGCTTTTCCCCAGTCATGCGACGTGGAGGCTGCTTCACTGGAGGTCCCGGCCGGGTTATGATGTCATGCTGCACAAGACTGGTCCGGCCCAGATCACCAGGTCCCCTGGAAAAGACACTTTCATAGGCACACAACAGGTTAGATAGTTCAAGTTTTTCATGGTCATTAAAGTCAGTGGAACTCTGGGCATAGAGCTCCTGGAGGTGCTCTGGGACTGCAGGGGGGCTGGCTGGAAAGTCTGCCGCTGTGGGGCCACTGGACGAGGGCAGAGCTTCAGCTGGCTGGAGGAGACCTGCAATGGCACCTTCTTTAATAGTCACAGCCTTGTTGCCAGGGTTAAAAAGGCGTAATGGAACGATGTTGGTGGGCTGTGCATTGACTAGGGCTCTGGCAATGAGTACTTTGTGCTTTTCAACGAAGCCTTTTGTGGGGCTAAGCATCATGTCTCCCTGAGCTTCTCTGCAAAAGTGAACATTGCCCTGGGCTAGGTACTCTTGTCCCGCTTCAACCACAACAGTTCTAGCTACTCTTACAGCGTGTGACTTTGGAACAGTTTCTGGGTGAAAGTAAGGCACTTCTTCCCCAAACAGAATTATGCGGTGCTTACCGAAGTCAAGGCGGGCCTCAGCTTGGGTGAGGAAAGGATGGCCAAGCAGCACCTCATTGCTCTCTATATCCGCTACAAGGAAGTTCACTTCAACTTGACGGTTGTTGATACTGACCGGTATCTTAGCCTCACCGAGCACTGGCACGTCTCCTGGTCCCACCCCAAGCAAAGTCTCTACGGTGGATGACTGAAGTGGTGGTCTCACGTCTTGGTGAATGGCGTTGTATTGGTGAAGGGGCAGCACGCTCCTCCGCGCTCCACTGTCCAGGACTGCACATACCTCCAGCTCAGATATGCGCATGTGGATGTTCATTTCACGATTCTGGCTTTTAAGGTGGAACACAGTGGTCGACGGGCTTTCTTTGGCGGCACTTGAAAAGAAAGTCTTTGTATTTATTTGAGGGGACGAGCACTGGCTCTGTTTGTGACCCCAACCATTACAGTTATAGCAGCGAATGTCACCCTTTTTAAAGTTCTTGTGCTGCTTTAGCGTTTTTGCAGATGTGCGTGGGACAAAATGATTGAGTGATGGGCTAACTGCAGAAGTAATGGTAGTCACAGTCTCATTTTTGTCTCTTTCTCTGACAACAGCGGCCCGGGGCCTGCGTTCAGTGAGGTTGTGGGTCCCTGGCTGCATGATGCTGGTGACATAGGAAGCAGCTCTCTTGGTAGTGTCATGACGGTGAGCTATCTCGTAAGCTTTGGCTAGTGTAGCTGGACGTTTTTCTAACAGTCTTTGAACAAGCTCTGCATCACCGTTTGTAAAAACTTCAACAGCTATAGCGTCTTGCTCAGCCTCTGACCAATCACCATAAGCTATAGCTACTTTTCCATAAATGTCATCTCTGAACACATGAAGTGCCTCACCAGATTTACGCACTCTTTGCCTCAGCTCTACTGCTACAGCCGCTGCATGATCCGAAGAAGGGCCATAAGCAGTTTCGAGTTCCTCCAGCAGGCGGCGGTAGTCCCATTTGGATGAACGAGGGTTTCTGTGGACGATGGCGCCTGCCGCTCCGGTTAGGCAGAATTTCAGCTGAATGGCCATTGTTTTAACCGACCAGTGATTTGCCTCTGCGCAGCTCTCAAACCTGTGCAGAAACTCTCGCCACGGTGTGTTGCCGTCGTACTGGCCGGGACGGAGAGTGGGGACTCTCTCTTTGGGGTTATAGTCCTCATCACTGTCCGACAGAGGAGGCTGACGGGACGCAGAGCGGCTCTTATGTGTTGGAGATGAGGGACAGGGCTGGCGCAGTGGGAAATGTCCATGTTTCACAGTCATGTCGGGATTAATAAAAGAATAGGGCATAGGAAGCGTAACGGCTTCAGGTTTGGATATAGCTGGTGTGCTTTGTACAAAACTTCCCATGTGAGCACTGGCAAAGGGATTTGTAACTTCATAGTGCCCCTTAAATGGCATGTCTGGAGCGGGATATGTGAAAATGTGCATGGCGATGCCGCTCTGAAGGCCCTCACTGATCTGCCGTTCTGCACTTCGCTGCTTTTCCCCAGTCATGCGACGTGGAGGCTGCTTCACTGGAGGTCCCGGCCGGGTTATGATGTCATGCTGCACAAGACTGGTCCGGCCCAGATCACCAGGTCCCCTGGAAAAGACACTTTCATAGGCACACAACAGGTTAGATAGTTCAAGTTTTTCATGGTCATTAAAGTCAGTGGAACTCTGGGCATAGAGCTCTGGGACTGCAGGGGGGCTGGCTGGAAAGTCTGCCGCTGTGGGGCCACTGGACGAGGGCAGAGCTTCAGCTGGCTGGAGGAGACCTGCAATGGCACCTTCTTTAATAGTCACAGCCTTGTTGCCAGGGTTAAAAAGGCGTAATGGAACGATGTTGGTGGGCTGTGCATTGACTAGGGCTCTGGCAATGAGTACTTTGTGCTTTTCAACGAAGCCTTTTGTGGGGCTAAGCATCATGTCTCCCTGAGCTTCTCTGCAATGTGAACATTGCCCTGGGCTAGGTACTCTTGTCCCGCTTCAACCACAACAGTTCTAGCTACTCTTACAGCGTGTGACTTTGGAACAGTTTCTGGGTGAAAGTAAGGCACTTCTTCCCCAAACAGAATTATGCGGTGCTTACCGAAGTCAAGGCGGGCCTCAGCTTGGGTGAGGAAAGGATGGCCAAGCAGCACCTCATTGCTCTCTATATCCGCTACAAGGAAGTTCACTTCAACTTGACGGTTGTTGATACTGACCGGTATCTTAGCCTCACCGAGCACTGGCACGTCTCCTGGTCCCACCCCAAGCAAAGTCTCTACGGTGGATGACTGAAGTGGTGGTCTCACGTCTTGGTGAATGGCGTTGTATTGGTGAAGGGGCAGCACGCTCCTCCGCGCTCCACTGTCCAGGACTGCACATACCTCCAGCTCAGATATGCGCATGTGGATGTTCATTTCACGATTCTGGCTTTTAAGGTGGAACACAGTGGTCGACGGGCTTTCTTTGGCGGCACTTGAAAAGAAAGTCTTTGTATTTATTTGAGGGGACGAGCACTGGCTCTGTTTGTGACCCCAACCATTACAGTTATAGCAGCGAATGTCACCCTTTTTAAAGTTCTTGTGCTGCTTTAGCGTTTTTGCAGATGTGCGTGGGACAAAATGATTGAGTGATGGGCTAACTGCAGAAGTAATGGTAGTCACAGTCTCATTTTTGTCTCTTTCTCTGACAACAGCGGCCCGGGGCCTGCGTTCAGTGAGGTTGTGGGTCCCTGGCTGCATGATGCTGGTGACATAGGAAGCAGCTCTCTTGGTAGTGTCATGACGGTGAGCTATCTCGTAAGCTTTGGCTAGTGTAGCTGGACGTTTTTCTAACAGTCTTTGAACAAGCTCTGCATCACCGTTTGTAAAAACTTCAACAGCTATAGCGTCTTGCTCAGCCTCTGACCAATCACCATAAGCTATAGCTACTTTTCCATAAATGTCATCTCTGAACACATGAAGTGCCTCACCAGATTTACGCACTCTTTGCCTCAGCTCTACTGCTACAGCCGCTGCATGATCCGAAGAAGGGCCATAAGCAGTTTCGAGTTCCTCCAGCAGGCGGCGGTAGTCCCATTTGGATGAACGAGGGTTTCTGTGGACGATGGCGCCTGCCGCTCCGGTTAGGCAGAATTTCAGCTGAATGGCCATTGTTTTAACCGACCAGTGATTTGCCTCTGCGCAGCTCTCAAACCTGTGCAGAAACTCTCGCCACGGTGTGTTGCCGTCGTACTGGCCGGGACGGAGAGTGGGGACTCTCTCTTTGGGGTTATAGTCCTCATCACTGTCCGACAGAGGAGGCTGACGGGACGCAGAGCGGCTCTTATGTGTTGGAGATGAGGGACAGGGCTGGCGCAGTGGGAAATGTCCATGTTTCACAGTCATGTCGGGATTAATAAAAGAATAGGGCATAGGAAGCGTAACGGCTTCAGGTTTGGATATAGCTGGTGTGCTTTGTACAAAACTTCCCATGTGAGCACTGGCAAAGGGATTTGTAACTTCATAGTGCCCCTTAAATGGCATGTCTGGAGCGGGATATGTGAAAATGTGCATGTCTGGCCTTCCCACGGAGCCGTGGCTTTGACTGTTGCCTCTGCAAAAGGGATTTGTGGGCGAAAAATGGGCGGGGCTGTCGAACGACGCGAACAGATCTTCTCCATTAGCAAGTGTGTTAGTGCAACTTTCATCACACAGGAATGGGTTATAATGTTCGTGTTTTCTCTCAGGCTTGCGTTCATAAGCTTTCACAGTACCTTGACTGTCGTCCTCAACATTGGTTAGCGACATGAACGGGTTTGAGTAGTTAGTTTCTCGTACGTAAACATCGGAGGGATAACGAGCGGCCGCCATGTTGTATTAGCTTAGCCGCGCCGCTATTACAGTGGTATTACAGTTACTCGGCTTTACTTTTTATTGCCCTTTTATTTTCATTGCTCACCAGTCTTTTAACAACGTGAAATGTCCCTTCGTGGTCGCCAGTGTTAACCTTTCCTGTTTCTGTTTCCTAACCGTGGTTGGGAGACACAGGGGAGATCCGTTCTCCAGGGCCGGAAATTCTCCTCCCGGGGTTAACTCCCTAAACTTCACGCTGTTTAGTGTGGTGGTAGCATATAAAAACAAAGAGGCCGTCTTGCCGAAGAATTTAGGTGCTTTATTTTGCTGGCTGCACTGAAATACACTGCACATACACTCGCTAACTACCTGCACTGGTCACTGCATCATTCTCATTCACTCTCATCCGCTGCTTCGCGGGGATCAGACGAGGGAGGGGCGCGCCTCGGACACGCGCAGTCACTCACTCGCTCTCATTCACACACATACACACACTGAGCTGTCCTAAACTAAACACATTGGAGACACATCCCACAACATATGTGAGAGGAGAATATATGTGTGTGTGAGAGGAGAATACATGTATGTGAGAGGAGAATATATGTGTGTGTGAGAGGAGAATACATGTATGTGAGAGGAGAATATATGTGTGTGTGAGAGGAGAATACATGTATGTGAGAGGAGAATATATGTGTGTGTGAGTGCCAGAATGAATTATGGCTTGCACGGCCCCTCATACTTATATATACACATATATATATATTAGTGGTGGGCCGTTATCGGCGTTAACGTGCTGCGTTAACGTGAAACTCTTATCACGCGATAAAAAAAAATATCGCCGTTAATCTATTCTCAAATTTGGGTTGGGAGCTGGGTCTAAACTACGCAAGCTATGATGACTTTCACCTTGATAGTTTAACGCGGATGTATACCAAAGACTATAGAATATGGTCGCGCGTTTAAGTCTCCTCCGCCAAAACACAGACGGGATCGCGTCGTCCTCCATTCATAAAAACCGAATCTACTATAGCGAAATGCCACGTAAATTCGTCGTTTTTTGGATTCATAAATCAAATGTTGGTCTGTCACTTAATTCAAATCGCGACATGGACTAGTGTATGTGAAAACTGAAATGCAAAAAGACCGTTTTAATAGGAATCCGATATGTTCCGTTTGCCTAGCTGTATGTATGCATTGCGGAGACGAGCTTTTACTACACGCATACTGAAACACACGTGACGCTCCCGGTAATTTTTGGCATTTTCATCTCACATGAACAGATAAACTCAATCGCCCAAACTGCTGTGAGTGTCACTTTTACCGTTTCATTTGAGAAAACTTGCATCATATCATACTGTATGACACAGAAACTTCACGGCAACCTGTCAAAATAAAAGTACGGTGTAACATGTAATGGGTTGGGTAGGTGTTGAAATAAAAAAAAACACAATCTAATAGGTAGAAAAAATAATTTCATTGTTAGTTAGTTAGTAAACACAAGTACATCTAATTGAACATAATTTATTTTCATCAACAAATTATCATAGAACAGCTTTATGAGCTTTATGATCCATTCTCAAAGACTTTAAGTCATTATTTGGGTAGCACACATATTCTGAATGCCTTCAGCAGAATTCAAATTTGCCATTTTAATCTAGATTAATCTAGATTAATTCCAAGATTTAATCTAGATTAATCTAGATTAAAAAAATTAATCTATGCCCACCCCTAATATATATATATATATATATATGTGTGTGTGTGTGTGTAATATTTATAACACATTTTTAAAATGACTAATTTCTTTGATATTGCTTTTTTAATAAGCAAATCTGACTCTAAATTCTAATTGGTTGTGACATCCAAAATACACAAAACACCCCCTGTGACTGCACACTCTATAACATATTGCTTTGCAACCATAAACAGCCTACAGGCAGGATAATGAACTTGGATGAATTATACCGATAATTGTTTATAATAAATGTAAACCTTTATTGAACATTGGTGTCTTTTATCACAGTGCCATTGCCGGCGTTTTATAAAAGCAATAAGCTGCTGGAGTCTGTGCGTTGTAGTGAATTACAACATGCGTGGGGGTGTTCAGACACTCTGCTTTGTATAAAATCACTGTAACACATGGCCTCTTGTGGCTTATTGCTTTAATATAGTTGACTCTTGCCTGAATACATGCTAATGTGCTTTTATTGTGTTCACAACAACAGCAATAAATATTTTAGGTCAAATTACCACAAAAAAAAAAAAAAAAAAAAAAAAAATCCTTGAGAATTCCCTATGTGACAACCTGCCCTAGGTTTCTGTTAGACTAGCTCTTGACTTTTTTACAATACTGGTTTGCGCTTTACATTACATTGCTTACTTTGCAATATAATGTGCAAGGTCATGCTAATTACAAACACACACTTAATATGTAATTATGTGCTAGAGCTGTTTGTAATTACTATTGCTGCATTGATATTATTATTGCAATATAATGAATTCTATTAACATGTATTACTGTATATGTAACAAGGACACTGTAATGTCCCTGAAATGCAATGTGCTGTTCATGTCAGAATGGAGAAATGATCTCGCTCTGTGCTGTTTAGCAAATCTAAAGAGACACCATCAAAAGGCTCTGTAATGTAAGTAAGAGCGACGGATCTAAATGTGGCGGCAAGATGCTGATAGCAGCTTTGAGCCCTGCATCTCGTTTGTCTTTTATTATCTAAGGGATTGTTTCAAAGGTTATTACCACTTTGTAACAATAATGAGACGCTCCGTATGTGACTCACACCAGACCACTTTTGGCCGGCGACTCTGCATTCGGTCCACACTCTTATAAATAAATCTATGTGTAATATGGAAAAACAGCCAAATCCTCCCTTAATTAGCTGTAGCTTTGCTAGTGTTTCTCTGCTAGAGGGTGTCCTGTTGTTATCAAAGCATGGAATTATATCTTCACACATAACTAACACCTCTGTTTATTTTATTTATATATTTTTTTAGCTTTTCACTGAGAGGCTAATTATCAAAGGATAAACTCCTCTTCCCAGAATGCCTCAAACTGAGAATAAACAGTGGGCCAATTATTTTGTGATCTATAGACTTAATTATTTTCTCCAGTGAGGTTGATAGAGTTTCATAAACAGAATTGATGAGATCGGATGTCAGGAATATGACTGCAACATTGTGTGTTAGGGGTCAATTAGAGACCGCAGAGCAGTAGTTTACTCTTACACTTCCTCATAATGATTTTATTAGTCCAAGACAAGAATCTCTATCGTCTATTCAACCATCCATCCATCTGTTTATTTGTCTATGTCTATCTGTTCATTCATCCATCAGTCCGTCCATCCATCCATCTATTTGTCTCTGTGTCTATCAGTTCGTCTGTATGTCTGTCTATTCATCTATCTATCTGTTTGTCTATTCATCTGTCTATCCATCCATCTGCCTGTCCTTCTGTCTGTCCACCTATCCATCCATGCATCCATCCATCCGTCTAATTGTCTGTGTCTATTCTTCCGTCCACCTGTCTGTCTGTCCATAAATCAATCATATCCATCTATTTATCTTTGTCTGTATGTCTGTCCATCCAACCATCCATCCATCTATTTGTCTGTCTATCTGTCCATCCATCTGTTTATTATTTGTCTACCTATTAACTTGTCTATCCATTCATCCATTTGTCTGTCTATCCATTTGTCTATCAGTCTGTTCATCTGTCTATCCATCTGCCTATTAATTTGACTATCAGTCCGTTCATTAATCCATCTATTTGTGTGTCTATCATTCTGTCCGCCTGTCTGTTTGTCCATAAATCTGTCATATCCGTCCATCTATTTATCTGCATCTTCGTCTGTATGTCTGTCTGTCTGTCCATCCATCCATCCATCCATCTGTCTGTGTCTGTCTGTCCGTCCATCCATCTATGTTTGTCTATCAATCTGTTCATCTGCACATCTATCCATCCATCTGTTTATCCATTTGTCTATCAGTACGTTCGTCTTTCTATCCATCTGTCTGTCTATTCATCCTTCTTTTAGTTGGTTCATCTGTCCATCTGTTTGTCTATCCATCTGTCCACCTGTCCATAAATCCATCATATCCATCTATTTATCTTTGTCTTTGTATGTCTATCTGTCCTTCCATCTATCTATGTTTGTCTATTTATCTGTATCTGTGTCTGTTGTTCATGTCTGTACTTCTTCCGTCCGTCCGTCCATCCATCCTTCCTTCCTTCCATCCATCCATCCATTTGTCTATCAGTCTATTTGTTGTTCTGTCATTCTATCTATCATCCTATCTGTCTTTGTTGTTCTATCATTTTGAGAAATTAAACATTGTTTACATGTACAAGAATATACAGCAGATCGTATCACTAATATATTAATATACAATAAACTAGCTGTCACAATCAGGCGGGGTTGAGGAGTAGAGATGGACGAGGAGAACCGGAGTAACTGAATGAATGAAGTTTATTAAATAAAATACTGCAAAAATTAACAAATAAACAAAACCGGGAGCAGGATGAGCACATGGAACAAAACAAACGGAAGTAACATAATCATTGACCGACAAACGGGGAGTGCAAACACAGACTCTTAAATACACTGAAAAACAAGGCGTGGTCACAAACAAGCTAACAAGATGACGAAGGGGAAATACAAATATGGGCAAGACTGAACTAACACAGACAAAACTAGAAGGGGGAGACAAGGACTAAACCATTAACTAGAAACAGAGGGGGAAAAACACTAGGAAGGACAGAACAGGACAAAACACAGACATAATCCTGACACTAGCATAAAAATGTGTGTATTATACAGTGTGTGTGTGTGTGTGTGTGTGTGTGTGTGTGTGTGTGTGTGTGTGTGTGTTAGACTAGGTCTTAATTGTTTATGATAATTTCTATTTATTTGCAATTATGTTTATATCAAGTTATAGTAGTACTGTACAATGTTTCTATTATGTTATCTATATGAGTAAAATATTTTAAATAATTACATTTTATTATAGTTATTACATATGATATGTGCTTTCTATCTAACTATTTATCGATACAGCCTATCATCTGACTGTACTGTTTCTATTAGTAGACATGAGTCAAAAAGTCCATTGGAGTAGGTGGAAAACAGAGCAGGGTGTGAGTTCAATGCCAGGTCACTTCACAGGACGTCAAGGCCATTTGCTGTGACTAAGAAAATCCTGAAAAATTAAGAACATCCAGCATGGACCAGGTGAAGGTGACTGATTTATGTGCTTGCGAAAAAAAAAGAAAGAACAGGTCAAAGCCCTTTCTCATTTATGCACCAAACGCATTGTGCAATATTGAGTCTATGCCAAGTTCCTATCATGCATATGGATCACAGTATATTATCTCAGCAGAAGAGTGTCATCTATACCCTCAGTTGGCCCTGCGGGAGGCCATTTAGACCAGCAACATTGATGATTTGTCATATCACTACATATGAGACTTCACTGACAATGCTGTCAGCTGCAATCAGGGAATGAAGACTGGGGGTTTTTAATGCGATTCACATGTCTGATTAAGACAGGAACTCCCAATTCAGCAACTAAACAGCTCAATCTCTAATTCTCCACACATAGCCCTTGTGTTTTCCCCAAGGTCTCTCCACTGTCTCTCTCAAAACCCAATCAAAAGTAAGCTATCAGTGCAGCTCATCAGCGCAGACAAGCAGCCGTGCAGAATGAAAGTGTCTCATCAGTGAAATTCCTCTGATAGCCCTCTAGTCGGTAACAACTCACCCACTCAGCCTGTGTACCCCACAATCCCAGGGGCCCTCACAGACAGCCACGCCAACATTCCTCCTAGATACAGTTACATTTTCAAATCTCTTTATTAATTCATGCCACTGTTTATTCATATGGGGCGAAATCTAGAACATTGATTTTTCACTTGGGGGTTGTTCTAAGAGGACAGGCAGATATATTTATAGATTTATTTTTTAGGGGGAAAAAAAGTTTTTTTGTCTGACCATGGGTTTAATTAGATAACCTTGTAGTATACGAAAGATATATGAAGTGTACACTTAAAATAAACAAAAATGCTCCATACCACATTAATTCGTTAAATCATAAGTTTTATATTTGTTTTATATTTTAAAAAAAATTGTAACAGTTTTCTAATTATATAATTTTATAAGCATAATAATAAAATAATAAGTGTATATATTATTATATAAAATACAATTTAAATATCTATTTTTATTGATATATTAACAACAACAACAACACTAATTATTATCATTGTTGTTATTATTATTATTATTATATTTTACATATTTGTAATAGTTTATATAGTAATAGTATTCTTATAGTAATATAATTTCTATAAGAATGATTATAAAATAATGATAATAAAATAATTATTTTTATTACATAAAATAATATTTAACTACTATCTACGTTAATGATATATTAACAATAATAATAATAATAATAATAATAATTATTATTATTATTATTATATTAAATAATAATTAAATATTATTAATAATAAAATATATTTTTAATTTTTGTAATAGATTTCTATTAATATAATTTTATAAGAATGATTATAAAATAAGGATAATAACAATAATAGTTAATATTATCACATAAAATAATATTTAATATATACTTGATAATGATATATTAAAAACAAAAACAACACCAACAATAATAATAACAACAATAATAATAATTATTATTATATACACACTTTATTTATTATTACTTTATTTATTTATACTATATTATTATATACTTTTGCAAGACAATGAATTTGGAATTGTTTGTAAATTATTTAAATGATATATTAACAACAACTACAACAATAATAACTATTATTATTATTACTGTTATTATTATGAATTATTAGAATTAGTATTATTATATAAAATAAAAGTAATTAAATATCTACTTTAATGATATAATAATAATATTAATAATAATAAATATTATTATTATATTAAATAATAGTAATAAAAATATATTTTAATGATATATTAACATCAACAACAATAATATACTTTATTTATTATTTACTTTATTTATTTATTGTCATATACTTTTGCAAAGGCTTAAGACAATGAATTTGCTAAATGTTAATTATTTGGAATTGTTTGTAATTATACACACATGCATATAATCTTCTTGATTTAATGATTTATTTATTTAATTATTTAGTGTGAACTACCCTAATTAAGCGAGTGATTTATGGGTGAGAAGATTCATGGTTGAGCTGTCACATGCTTGGACAAGCTCCAAAAATACTCGGCATCAAAATGATAAAACGCTCGCTGCATTCAAAATCAACTTATTTTTGGGAGGAAGCACATGTCTCGCTATCAGCGGCAGAACAAACCCAATCACAGCATCAGTTTGGCTGGGTATTAAAGCAGGTTATGTTGCTTTATTGAGCATCCAAATCTGTGTGCCGCTGCAAGAGCAAAAAAAAGAGTCGACGGATGCCAAGCCAAAGCATTTGGGAAAAGAAACAGAGAAGGCAAAACATCTGGCCTCTAGTTTTTAATTAGAGCCTGTTCACCTCTGGGATTATTTTTAGTTCAGGTGGTGAGGGATTTCTCCTCCTTGCGGACCACCTGACAACAACGCCAAAGCACCTGTGTTGGTGAAGTGAGAGAAACACAGCAAATGTTCGCTTTTGTCTGAGCTCCGTGCTGTAAAATAAAGAGACATGTGAAGTCACACCGCTTCGACTACCAAAAGAGTTCGTAACCCTGCCCCGCTCCAAGGGCAACCGGAGCAAACCACAAAGTATGGGATTCTGGGATGGGGGGCGCGAGACCAATGGGAGGACACTTAGCCCAGGGAGATGCAAAATCGATTCGGTTTCACTTATCAGAGTCTAGTGAGAGATGAGTTCGCAGGGTATCCATAACAGATTCAGAGCAAGCCTCCCGCTGAGAAACTCACCTCAATTTCCACAGAGCCGTGCTCCTGTTCTGCTTAGCCAGGATCGAGCACCAGATTTTTTTTTCTGTTTTATGAAGGGGAACAGCAGAGAACCTCTTCTGGGGTTGGCGGGAGGTTTTATTGCTAGCGGCTACGGGTGATGACACTAGCCGGTGTGATTGAGAGTGAGTAATCACGAGTGTCAGGCCCGTTCTCAATAAAACCCGCACGCACAAAGCGAGCTTCTCTTTGATTGACACTTTCTTATAATCCGCCATATGAATTCCGGGAAGCCTATTATGGCTTTTTTTTTTGTTGCTGGGTGCTGTAAGCACTTAGTTTGTCTGTATCAACAGGCCTTTCAACCTGCGTGCATTTTCCATTCATATATGGGGAGAAATCAATCTTCAAACGGGCTAAATACATTCATAAGACAGGAACGGCGCGGTTTCAAAAACACAATTCGTTTTGCTCGCCGAGAAAAACCGAGTCATCGTGCGGGAAGATAAAGGTTGGCGGCGAAGGCGCTTTTGACCAGGTCGAATGCTGAGTGTTGAGACTAATCATTTCCTTCTCCACCCCATAGAGTGCTGTCACTCAGACCCACTCTAATGCAGACATAATCATAGCGAGGGGATGAGGAACTTTTCATGTTTAATTAATAATGCTAATGAAACTTAATTAGCACGGCTAATGAAAAATGCATTCAAATGAGAGATGAGCTTTATCCTTAAATAACAAGCCTCCTGCACTGGATTTGGTGTCCTATTACATGCTAATTAGACTGCTCTGGGGACTGTTAATTTAACGAGCTCACATCATTTTCATCTTCTTCGTAGTGGAGGGGCATAGGACCGGTGGGTGCGAATGAGAACGGAAGAGCGCAAAGGAAGCATCAGAGCTAGTCGCACGTCCAGCCGTCTGCATTAAACATGTTTCTGATTAATAGACTCGGAACCGAGCATAAGTTTGACTGAGCTCGGATGCTCAGATTTCACATGCCACTTTAGAAAATCTAGGTCTTGCTCTTGCAAACAGGAGCTATATATAAGTCATCTGAGTGCAGGCATGCCTCCTTTCTATGTAAATGTGGTATATTACGCAGACTTATTCACAGGAGTTCTGTTTTCCTGTAGCAATTAACTATAAATGCTCATGTGAAGTAGGCGGTAAATTTAATTTTGTTGAAAAAAGACTTTTCTCTTAGAATCATGGCTGCAGTAATGAAGGGGTGACAGGATAGTTGTAAGAGGGTGAGTTGGAACCGTTAGTTTAACGGGATAAATAAAACTTCTGTCATTAATTACTCACCCTCATGTTGTTCCAAACCTGTGAGACCTTTGTTCATCTTCACAACACAATTAAGATATTTTTAATTGATGTCTCAAAGCTTTCTGACCCTGCATAGACAGCAATGGTACTACCACATTCAAGGCTTGATAAATAGTCACATCAGTAGTTGAAACTGTGTGCAAAGAAAACAAAAAAAATATTTTATTCAATCATTTCTTCTCTTCCATGTCGGTCTTCGAAGCACGTTCACAACAGCTCTTGGATTTCATTAAAAATATCTTCATTTGTGTTCCGAAGATGAACGAAGGTCTTATGGGTTTGGAGCGACATGAGCGTGAATAATTAATGCATTTTTATTTTTGGGTGAACTATCCCTTTAACCACTTAGAAATTAGATACATGAATGAAATCACCATTATATATGATCACTATTCTCTTGAGGTGACAATAATTGTTGTTTTTGAAAAATACTATAATAAAAATAACCTAAAAATAAATAAAATTAAATTAAATGCTTAAACTGGACTAAATTTGTTTGCTGGTTTTAGCTGGTTTAATTTGAAAAAAAAAGGAAGGAAGAAAGAAAAAAGCATGAAGGTTCACTCCTAACCCTCAGTGGAACATAGTTTGAATAAAAAATGTAAACTAAAAATAAAATTAAAAAAAGAAGAAAGAAAGAAAGAAAGAAAGAAAGAAAGAAAGAAAGAAAGAAAGAAAGAAAGAAAGAAAGAAAGAAAGAAAGAAAGAAAGAAAGAAAGAAAGAAAGAAAGAAAGAAAGAAAGAAAGAAAACAATAGGCTTGAAGGTCCACTCCTAAACCTAACCCTCAGTGATTTACACAGTAATAGATTTCACAAGCTTTATTGGAACACTATGGGAAAACAGTATGAATTTGATATATATAGCATAAAAATTGCAGCTTTTAAACAAAAAAAGATTTACAACTATTACACTTGGGTCGTTTTAAGAGCCAGTGTGGTTACCTGGGTGACAGGAATGTGGTGATGGTGTACATAAAGCAAAAAGAATCCAAAATTGGTAGTCTGGTTCATTCACACACTCCAACCTGCAAAAAAAAAAGTGCCAAATTGAGTTCAGCAATCATTTTTGGCCCACACTTGCATTGTTACCTGATTTGCATGATTCCTTCAGTTAAGAGGTCTTCAACAGGGAGTCGACGGCAGTACTGCAGGGGGTCTGCCAGTTATAGTTTGATCTCAAAATAAAAAAAATCTTAACAGAAGACCCGTTCAACTACAGTTAATTCCGCGTCTAATCTCCATTTTGTTTCCATTGTGTTCCTTTTATGGATGCCTTTCTTTGCCCCGAATACCGCTTCCTCCTCCTGCTGGACCTTTGTCTCGAAGATCATACTAGACTGTTCCTGCCACTAGCTAACATCACCAGCTACCCGGACGACACGCTCTGGACACTGGAGTAGAGTGGACACTGGCGAGAAACAGTTCCCTGTTCACCTTCAGCTCCAAGGAAGATCTCTCCAGTTCCACTCCAAACCCAGTGCCCAGCCCACCATCTCCCCGCCACGCAGAACGACGAGCCTTCACCGGAGGAGGATCTTATAGACTGGGATGCTGACCTGCCCCCTCTCCTCCCTCCCTCTTCAGAACCCTCTGTCACCCCTGTTCCCATGTCCAGCCCAGAGTGGGCTGTGGTTCCTAAGTCCTGTCCAGAAAGGGTTTCTGTGTTTCCCCAAGAGCCCGGAAGCTCAAAAATACCCACCCTTACACCTGCCTCCCTCCTCTGCTGTCGTCTGTCAGACCCTCTGCTCACCATCAGTGTGGTGAGCCCTGCACGGGTCTGCCAATCTTTATCAGCGTCGTGGCTGGAGAATCCCTTGTCTCAGTCTTCAGCCTCAGAATCCAAGATGCTGCCACGGCCCGCTGACCCAGCGGCCCCACCATGTCTCCTAGCTCCTTCTCCGCTGTGGTCCGGCAGTCCACTGACTCCACCGTGCTCCCTCGTCCCTCCGGCTCCACCTTGAACTGCCGTAGACCTGTGTCTCAGGACTCCACTCCTCTGGCTGCGCCTCGTCCATCTGGCTCCATCAGGATCCTCCATCCCTCTGGCTCCACCTTGGTCTTCTGCGCCCAGGCTCCCCCGCAGCCTCCCGGATCCACGCCTCCGCATTGGTCGCCGGTGCCAATGGATCCTCCTCGCCACCCTGGCTCATCGGCTCTCTGTCTCACAGCCACAGCCATATCACCCTGCAGCCCAAGATCGGTTGCTCACTGAAGCTAAGCAGGGCTGAGCCTGGTCAGTACCTGGATGGGAGACCTCCTGGGAAAACTAGGTTGCTGTTGGAAGAGGTGTTAGTGAGGCCAGCAGGGGGTGCTCACCCTGTGGTCTATGTGGGTCCTAATGCCCCAGTATAGTGATGGGGACACTATACCGTAAAAAGCACCGTCCTTCATGTTAAACCGAGATGTTAAACCGAGGTCCTGACTCTCTGTGGTCACAAAAAATCCCATGGCACTTCTCGTAAAGAGTAGGGGTGTAATCCCGGTGTCCTGGCCAAATTCCCTCCACTGGCCCTAGTCAATCATGGCCTCCTAATAATCCCCTTTCATTGGATTGGCTATATCACTCTCTCCTCTCCACCTGTAGCTGGTGTGTGGTGAGCGCACTGGCGCCGTTGTACTGTGGCTGCCGTCGCATCATCCAAGTGGATGCTGCACACTGGTGGTGGTTGAAGAGATATCCCCCATATGATTGTAAAGCGCTTTGGGTGTACGGAAATACACAATGAAAGCGCTATACAAATGCATCGTTCAAATGCATCATTCATTCTCCACCTCGGGCTCCTTCACCACCGTCGGTCGGCCCCCTGGAGACATCAGCCATGCCTACGCCATGCCTACGCCATGGCTCCTCCCTCCACTGGCTCCACTGTGGGCCATCGTCATGGCTGTGGCCTGGGTCCCACCTGGCTCCTCACTCCGTCGTCTCCACCCAAGACTTTGTTTGTCGGTCTCCTCCTGGATTACAGTCCTCCTTCCGGATGTCCGTCCTCTACCTATGCCCCCCCTCTGTGGTTGTATACGGCACGAGGATGCACCTTCCTGGAATATGTCAGACTTATAGACCTGTTTTGCCCCATTGTTCTTCCTGTTTCCTTATTTGGTCATGTTCCTTTCCTCATTTAGTTTGATTATGATTCCTTGCACCTGTGTTTTGTAATTATCCCTTGTAAGTTCCTGTTTGTTCTTTTGTCCTCTGTCGGGTCTATTTGTTGGATAACATGCATTTACCCCGTTCCTGTTGTGATTTACTCCTGTAATATTTTGATTAAAGATCGTTTATGTTATTTTTGTGTCTCCATCGTCCTTCATACGGCGAATCATGACACCAAGCTTATAATTCAGAACTTTCACAATACACAAAATCCTTTCAAATGGTCGAAGACCCCAACTTCACTAAATCAAACAAAGTGCTAAAACAAAGCAGATGGTGTGCGCAAATAAATGACACCATCAGCGGGTGCGATTCTATCTTTGTTTTTGTGCATTGGCTACAAAACTAATGGCGGCACAACAGTTCACAGTTTGTTCATCCACTGCAGAAGGTGGTAGACTGTCACACTGCGTCTGTCCTTCTCTGGGCTCCCCGAACAGAGCAGCGACATCCCAGCTCATCCGTGGAAAATGCCGTTACGCCCCACGGGGAAGGGCTTGTGATCGGCTGCCTGTCTGCATGATCCCCCCTTGAGCCCTGATTCTATCTCCGCATTGAGCCATTAGCCAGATTTGCATGCTTAGATACACATGACTCCAGGGTTTCTGCATTCCTTGGAATTAATGCAGCTTATCACTGTGCCATAAGTGTGTTGTCGCTGACATATAAAGCTTACCCATACCTGAATGATAATTAGTCGTTCTGCACGGTACACTACTCGTGTGTTTGTTATGTGCGCTGTCACCTACTGTAACGTGTGTATGTGTGTGTGTGTTCATGCATGTTTGGGTGTGTGCGAAGGAAGGAGAAGGTGAGAGAGCGAGCAAGCATGTCTTGCTTGCACTCTCTTACATGGACAGTGAGTCTGGCAGAGGCCAGCGGGGGTTTGTGTGTTGCCATGGTAATGTGAGGCAGGCTTGAAAGAGCAGTGCGGTTTGCCCAACAGGACATGTCTTAAATGGACCGAAGGAACACATGTGAACCTCTATTCCTCTCTCTCTCTCTCTCTCTCACATGCACTCTTGCTCTTGCTCTCTTCAGTATTCATCATCTTTATTTGCAGAGCGTTCGGCTTTGCAGCACTCTGAATTTTTTTGCCAGGTTATAATGTAATATATTAAAACCTCTCTGGTTAATGTGGCTGAAATAATATAGTGTGTTATTTTCCCTGTTCTTCATTTAATTTGATTTATATTTTTCATATTTCAAGTCATGACCATAACAATTGTCTTATTTTGGAAAAAAAAACTGTTAATAACAAAAAAATGTGTGTTTTGTGCTAGTACGGTTTTGAGATATGACAGGAAAAATACACATAATTAGGGCTCTGTAATTTAGAAATAATTATTTTTCGTGAAGTGTTTTGTGATGTTTACACTCTAAAAAAATCTAACCTGAGGTAACCTAAAATGTGCTTCATGTGATAAATATCTAAATCAACTGGTCTTATTAAAGTAAAAATAATATTTAATAAGTCCAAATTAATATGAGTACATACCCTGGTGAAAATACATGCCTTAACTGGTTTGCTGGTCTTAGCTGAAAAAATAGAAATAGAAATAAAAAAAAAAAATTAGAAATGTTGCATTGGGAACTAAATGAAATAAAAGCAGTAAAAGCATTGAAACAGTAAAATTAGTAAAACTAATACCACAATTTATTACTGGTAGTGCACTGTATGAAGAATTTTTGGGTATAATATAATATAAACATTTAACCCAAGCACTGGGTTTGTCCATATTTCACCCAGCGCTGAGTTGTTTTTATCCTAGTATTTTTAGAGTGAACTCTATTCTTTTTAACAGTGTTAATTCTGACAGCAAATTTAGTCTTTTGAGTAAAATGCCATTTAGTTTTTGTCATATTTTAGTCATCTGAATTGTTTTAGTTTTAGTCTACAGTAGATTTAGTCGGCTAATATCGAATGAGTTTAGTTACAGTGTAATTAATTTATTAAGCATTTCTCTAAAATTACCAAACTCATTGTATACGTTTGATATTGAGGTTTTATCATGATAAACACAGATTTAACAGCTGCCTTTTTATTAAAATTAAATGAAACCACTTCTCATAATAAAACAAGAACATGGTGTTCTTTTCAATTAAATACCAATAGTTATATAAGCTTATTATGCATTTTTTTGTAACAACTTGTTTACCACATTCTTCATTCTTTCAAGCAGACATATTTTTTTAAATATAAATACATTTAGATTAATCTTTATAAGGGCTGCAAAAGTGATTCACTCAAGAGCAGTGAGTGATTTTCTGTCTTTCTGTCTTCTGTAGCTTGATTAACATCAATGCCACAGACAATAGCAACTAAATTAGGCTGCTGTCCCTTTAAAACCGAATGCACGGCTGCAGTGTACTGACACACGTCCAATATTCTCGCAAATGTTTACGTTCACCTAAGACGTAACCAAGTGTGTTTACGTGAATACTCGTCAAAGCGGACAATTCGACATCCTTTTGTGTGTATTTCTCAGTTCACAAGACGCAAAAGAGTACTCCTGTGCTGTGTGTGTCATTTTTATCCATTGACGAAAATGTCAATAGATTTTTTTTAGCAAGGTTTGGTTACACAAAGGATCAAATGTAGTAAAAGTAGCTCAATTTTTGGGTAAACTATCCTCTAAGACAACAACTGCACAACCTTTGACAGTATTTTTGATTCTTCTATAAATGTTAAGAAGGATTTATTTCTTAGTATGTGTTAATCACATTATTTTTCCATTGCGCAATGAACTAAATCAACAAACGAGCTAAACACACTCCCACAACTGAGGTAATATCTGGAGGAGAGCACTCTACCCTTTGGAAAATAAGCAAAAAAAAAAAAAAAAAAAGAAAGAGCAATTCTCACTCAAGCTTCTATTTATCACAGGTCAGTGTTTGACATTCTAAATTTGCTGAGACAAGGAGCCGGCGCAAACGTGGGCCGATACATTTACAAATCCTCGCTCGCTCAGAGATCTTTATTTAGAGAAATAAACAAGGAGCAACAATGCTGAAACGCAGAAGAATGAATGTGACCTTTTCCAAACGGAATCAAACCTGACATGCATTAAATTAATATCACAAATCAGTTTGAGTGATTTGCTTGTTTTGTACACAATCATTTTAGTTGGCAGAATCTGCTCCGCCATGTATCCAGGCAACCGAGTCGTGCGTTTGGGACCCCTTTGGGAATAACACTGAAAGAGAAGATGTACATTTAAATTAGGTTAAAACGACAGTTTGTTTCTGCTCTACATTTCTTTTTATCACCAGCCCATTAACTCCTGTCAGGTCTGTCATTCCCTCAATCTGCTTTCCTTTTTATTAAGCCTCTTTGCCTGTCACACTGTACTTAGCGCAAACAAAGTGGCGGAAGGAGGAATCCTCAAAAGTGGAGCATTGTCGTGATTGGGTTTGGGTTGGCGTGCAGCCCCGAGGCCCTGAGCACGGACGCCGCCGTTTTTTTTGTTTTTTTTTTAATCGCGCGTCCTTGAGACGTTTTCACACCCCGGCCTTAAGTGCAGCCGCGCCGATGTGAACAGGTGAATGCACTCGTGCTGTGAAGCGTCCAGGTAAGTGGCCCACTTTCCCGCTTAGAATGGTGATGTCATGACCCGGTACTGAAAAACACCTGGGGAAACAAGCAGCAGAGTGTGAATGAGAACTGTCAGTCAGACGCACAATGCAACACGGGCGCGAGCCAACGTTTAGCCGCCACTGCTGGCCTGTTGTGAGGCTCTGTCAAAAAGATGTTTTTTAAATAAACAAAAGCTTGAAAACACTTTGCCTGCAACTCGTCTCTGGTAATCCACTACAGTTAAGCTGTGTGGGCCTGACAGCGACTCGGATGAGAGCGTTCCTGACTAAGACTGACTTGAGCCTATTCACAACAAGGGAAAATTTCGCCACAAACGAGATTTGGAAGATTTATTTCCAATACTCTTTTTTTACTCACACACACACACAATAAACATTGGGCCCCATTCACGAAACTTGCATAAATACCTGAGTAAATTTGTGCATTAAACAGACCTTCCCAAAAACTCTCCTCCGGATTCACAAATACTTCGTAAACATCAGGTTTGATAGTTAAACGTATATGTTAATGAATTCTAATCATTCGTAAATACAGTTGCGCATACACACTCATTCACAATTAGCATAATCCTGCCTATGAATTACAACTACGTAACTTACGTGTCCAGGAACACAATGGAATATTCTGGACTCCATTCTCAGGTTTGGCTCCAGTATATTGTACAAATGTAAAAAAAGCCTATATATATGCCTAACAATAAATATTCAATCAACGTCCACCGAAATGTTTTTAGCCAGCTAAAAATATGCCAGGCGCTCTTCTGAAAACAGCCAGCTGGTGGCGCAATCTGAGACACTTTGGTTGCTATGATGTGGAATATCCACGACAGTAACGTATTACTAGTATCTCATTTTCAAGACTTTTACTGAATATAAAAATGCAGTAACCAGTAATATTAACATCCCCATTGTTGTTCAGTCGTTGTACATGTAGGATGGTTGGTCAGTGTAGTATTTGTCCCGCCACTCCTCCAGTGTTTGGATGGCTGGGTAAAAAGTGAATGACGAGCGCTGCGTTTTACCCAAAGTTGAACAGTTTTCTATGGAAGCCAGCTTTTTTGATGTAAAAAAAAAATGTTAAAAAAAAAGGTAAATGTGATGTTTTATCTCAAAATTCTGACTTTTTTCTCAGAATGTGAGATATAAACTCACAATTGCGAGTTATAAAGTCTGAAACCTGAGATTTAAAGTCAGAATTGCGTAACAAATTTAATATTGTGAGTTATAAAGTCAGAATTGTGAGATATAAACTCACAATTGTGAGTTATAAAGTCAGAATTACCAGATAGAAACTCACAATTGTGAGTTATAAAGCAGAATTGCAAGATAGAAACTCACAATTGTGAGTTATAGTCAGAAGTGCGAGATATAAACACAATTGTGAATTAAAGCAGAATGGCAAGATAGAAACTCACAATTGTGAGTTATAAAGTCAGAATTGCGAGATATAAACTCACAATTGTGAGTTATAAAGTCAGAATTGCGAGATATAAAGTCTGAAACCTGAGATTTAAAGTCAGAATTGCGTAACAAATTTAATATTGTGAGTTATAAAGTCAGAATTGTGAGATATAAACTCACAATTGTGAGTTATAAAGTCAGAATTACCAGATATAAACTCACAATTGTGAGTTATAAAGCAGAATTGCAAGATAGAAACTCACAATTGTGAGTTATAGTCAGAAGTGCGAGATATAAACACAATTGTGAATTAAAGCAGAATGGCAAGATAGAAACTCACAATTGTGAGTTATAAAGTCAGAATTGCGAGATATAAACTCACAATTGTGAGTTATAAAGTCAGAATTGCGAGATATAAACTCACAATTGAGAGTTATAAAGCAGAATTGCAAGAAAAAAACTCACAATTGTGAGTTACAAAGCAGAATGTGAGATATAAACTCACAGTTGTGAGTTCTAAAGTCAGAACTGCGAGATATAAACTCACAATTGAGAGTTATAAAGCAGAATTGCAAGAAAGAAACTCACAATTGTGAGTTATAGTCAGAATTGCGAAATATAAACTCACAATTGTGAGTTATAAAGTCAGAATTGCGAAATATAAACTCACAATTGTGAGTTAAAGCAGAATTGCAAGACAGAAACTCACAAATGTGAGTTATAAAGCAGAATTGTGTGATATAAATTCACAGTTGTGAGTTATAAAGTCAGAATTGAGAGATATAAACTCACAATTGTGAGTTATAAAGTCAGAATTGCAAGATATAAACTCACAATTGAGAGTTATAAAGCAGAATTGCGAGATATAAACTCACAATTGTGAGTTATAAAGCAGAATGTGAGATATAAACTCACAATTGAGAGTTATAAAGCAGAATTGCAAGAAAGAAACTCACAATTGTGAGTTATAAAGCAGAATGTGAGATATAAACTCACAATTGTGAGTTATAAAGTCAGAATTGCGAAATATAAACTCACAATTGTGAGTTATAAAGTCAGAATTGCAAGATATAAACTCACAATTTTGAGTTATAAAGTCAGAATTGCGAGATATAAACTCACAATTGTGAGTTAAAGCAGAATTGCAAGACAGAAACTCACAAATGTGAGTTATAAAGCAGAATTGTGTGATATAAATTCACAGTTGTGAGTTATAAAGTCAGAATTGTGAGATATAAACACAATTGTGAGTTATAAAGCAGAATTGCAAGATACAATTGTGAGTTATAGTCAGAAGTGTGAGATATAAACACAATTGTGAGTTAAAAAGCAGAATGGCAAGATATAAACTAACAAATGTGAGTTACAGTATAAAGCAGAATGTCAGATATAAACTCACAATTACGAGTTAAAAAGTCTGAAATCTGAGATTTTAAGTCAGAATTGTGTAATATAAACATAATTGTGAGTTATAAAGCAGAATTGCAACATAAAAACTCACAATTGTGAGTTATAAAGTCAGAAGTGCAAGACAGAACATTTTAGATTTTAGAAGTCCTAAAATGACAAGTGAAATAAAAATAAAGCTTAACAGAAACATAAAAAATCAAATAAAAATGCACCAAATTATGAAAACAAGGAAAATTTGAAATATAGAAATAAAAGCTTATTAAAAATATTTTGTTAAAAAATAAATAAATGCTGTTTAAAAAAAAATCACTAAAATATTAGGCAGCACAACTGTTTTTAACATTGATAAAAATAAGATATATTTTTTTAATCTTTTACTTCTGAAGGATTTTGTGACACTAATTCTGAAAACTCAGCTTGCATCACAGGAATAAATTACTTTTTTTAAATACATTCAAATAGAAAACAGTTATTTTAAATTATAATATTTCAAAATTTGTTTCTGTATTTTTGATAGATAAATAAATAAATGCAACCTAGGTGAGCACAAGAGATTTCTTTCAAACAGATTTAAAAAATCTTATTGACCACAAACCACGAAAGTATCTGCAATTCTGGCTCAATATTCAGTTGCTATTTTCTCAATTTTATTGTAATAAAAGAAAACGTTTTCAAATTCCAAATCATAACCTTCACCCGTCCTGATGTACATTACAGCTAGCTGTTCTGCAGACTATTTTGCCATGTTGACTCTGAATTATCCAAGTGGAACACATTGGTGGTGTTGAGTCCTCATTACACAAAAAAGTTTTAAAGGCCCATAAAAGTGCTTCCCAACTCAATTCGCTCACTTGAAAACATGACCAACTGCTCATAAATCAAAGCCCTTTCATGAGAAAAAAAGGTTATTGCAGGCATGCAGAAATAACACTTCTAATGACATAACATTTCTTCTGTTTTAAGTTTGAAGTGTTTTTTTGACAGCTCTGAAATGATTTATGAAATAAGATTTATGAAAAGACTCTCTCTATAATCTCTAGACTCTCTCTAGGTTTCATATTCTCTTTCCTGTCAAATACTAAAATTACACTTCAATTTTCTCTACATGCAAAAAATAAAAATCATGTAATTGTACAGAAACTTCATTAGTTCCTTATCAAGTAGTAAATCATATTACTGTATCACACTACAAGCATTTAGCGGAGCCTGATGCCAGTAACACCTGTTGAGGCTAAGCAAGTGTGGGCAAAGATAACCTGAGAAATCTTTCTTGACTTTCTGTCATCATTATAATTCCCAGGGCACTTCTTGCAGGAAAGCTAGGGTGATAACCTGGCACCTTGGACAAATTTCCTACTGCGGCCCATTGCTTATAGCCTCCTCCATCAAAGAGAAAATTCTCCCCTGCCCTTCGATGATAAGTGGTGAGTGCCCATGGCCAACCTGAGTACTTCTGCAAGCTTTAGAGTGTAATTACAAATGGAAGTGCACAGTAAAAATAATGAACAACATGCACTTTTATGTAATTATGTTGTGGAACAGTCTGTGATTGTTGTGGTTGTTAATTATATTAATTAAAAGTAATGCATTAGCAACATGGGATCCAAAATGTAAAGCAATGTAGAGTAATTTAGTATCTACTGATACTACAGCTCCTGTGTTTCATGGATTTTTACTAAGAAATTAGCAGACTGACATACTAATTTTTTTAGAAGCCCATTTCTGCCACTGAATAAAAAAAAAAAAAAAAAAAAAAAATCTGCTTTTTTTTCTGAAATTGTGACATATACAGTAAAACTTGCAATTTCGAGTTAATAAAGTCAGAATTGCGAGATATACACTCACAATTTTGAGAAAGTCAGAATTATGAGATACAAACTTGCAATTCTGAGAAATAAAGTCACAATTCTGAAAAAATAAGTCAGAATTGTTAGATATAAACTTTGAATTCTGAGAAATTAAGTCAGAATTGCCAGAAAGAAATTCGGAATTGCAAGGCACAAACTCTGCACAAACCTCTCACAAACAATTCTGAGAAGGAAAATCACAAAACTGACTTTTTTCTGGCAATTCTAACTTTTTTTCTCAGAATTGCCAGTTTATATCTCATAATTCTGAATTTATAACACACAAGTGCGATATAAACTTGCAATTCTGAGGACACAGTCTTTTCCCCCTCAGAATTAGACTTTATAACTCACAATTGCGAGTTTATATCTCACAATTCTGAAAAATTAAGTCAGAATTGCGAGATATAATCTTTCAATACTGAGAAATTAAGTCAGAATTGCGAGATATGAACTCACACTTTTGAGAAAGAAATTCAGAATTACAAGATACAATACAAACTCACAATTCTGACTTTTTTTCTTGCAGTTCTAACTTTTTTTCTCAGGAATGTGAGTTTATATCTCACAATTCTGACTTTATAACACACAAGTGTGATATAAACTTGCAATTCTGAGAACATATCAGTCTTTCCCCCTTAGAATTGGACTTTATAACTCGCAATTTCATGTTTATATCTCACAATTCTGAAAAATTAAGTCAGAATTGCCAGAAAAAAAGTCAGAATTGCGAGATATAAACTCACAATTTTGAGAAAGAAAGTCAGAATTGGCAGATATTCACAATTTTGAGAAAGAAACTCGCAATTCTAACTTTTTTCTCAGAATTGCCAGTTTATATCTCACAATTCTGGAAAAATTAAATCAGAATTACAATATTTAAACTTTCAATTCTGAGAAATTAAGTCAGAATTGCCAGAAAAAAGTCAGAATTCAACATAAACTTGCAATTCTGAGAACATATCAGTCTTTCCCCCGTCAGAATTGGACTTTATAACTCGCAATTGCGAGTTTATATCTCACAATTCAGAAAATTTAAGTCAGAATTGCAAGATATAAACTGGCAATTCTAAGAAATTGAGTCAGAATTCCGAGATATGAATTCGCAATTTTGAGAAAGAAATTCAGAATTGCAAGATACAAACTCACAATTCTGACTTAATTTCTCAGAATTAAAAGTTTATATCTCGCAATTCTGACTTAATTTTTCAGAATTAAAAGTTTATATCTCATAATTCTGACTTAATTTTTCAGAATTGTGAGATATAAAGTATAAAAAAATCTGACTTTATAACACACAAGTGCGATATAAACGTGCAATTCTGAGAACATATCAGTCTTTTCCTCCTCAGAATTGGACTTTATAAATCGCAGTTGCAAGTTTATATCTCACAGTTCTGAAAAAATTGGTCAGAATTGAGAGATATAAACATTCAATTCTGAGAAATTAAGTCAGAATTGCGAAATATGAACTCGCAATTTTGAGAAAGAAATTCAGAATTGCAAGACACAAACTCACAATTTTAAGAAAGAAACTCACAATTCTGACTTTTTCCTTGCAATTCTGGCTTTTTTTTTCTCAGAAATGTGAGTTTATATCTCACAATTCTGACTTTATAACACACAAGTGCGATATAAACGTGCAATTCTGAGAACATATCAGTCTTTTCCCCCTCGGAATTGGACTCACAATTTCAAGTTTATATCTCACAATTCTGAAAAATTAAGTCAGAATTGCCAGAAAAAAAGTCAGAATTGTAAGATATAAACTCGCAATTTTGAGAAAGAAAGTCAGAAATCTGACTTTTTTCTGGCAATTCTAACTTTTTTTCTCAGAATTGCCAGTTTATATCTCACAATTCTGGAAAAATAAAGTCAGAATTGTGAGATTTAAACTTTCAATTCTGAGAAATTAAGTCAGAATTGCCAGAAAAAAGTCAGAATTGCCAGATTTGAAATTGCAATTTTGAACAATAAATTCAGAATTTCAAGATACAAACTCACAATTTTGAGAAAGAAACTCGCATTTCTGACTTTTTTCTGGCCATTCTAACTTTTTTATTAGAATTGTGAGATATAAACTCACATTTCTGAGAAAAAAAGTCAGGATTGCGAGTTTCTTTCTCAAAATTGCGAGTTCATATCTCGGAATTCTGACTTAATTTCTCAGAACTAAAAGTTTATATCTTGCAATTCTGACTTAATTTTTCAAAATTGTGCGATATAAACTTGCAATTGCGAGTTATAAAGTCCAGTTCTGAGGGGGAAAAGACTGATATGTTCTCAGAATTGCAAGTTTATATCGCACTTGTGTGTTATAGTGTTATAAAGTCAGAATTTTGAGATATAAACTGACTTTATAACACACAAGTGCGATATAAATGTGCAATTCTGAGAACATATCAGTCTTTTCCCCCTCAGAATTGGACTCGCAATTAAAGTTTATATCTCACAATTCTGAAAAATTAAGTCAGAATTGCCAGAAAAAAAAGTCAGAATTATGAGATATGAACTCGCAATTTTGAGAAAGAAAGTCAGAATCAGCAGATATTCACAATTTTGAGAAAGAAACTCGCAATTCTGACTTTTTTCTGGCAACACACAAGTTACACACAAATAACACACAAGTTCAATATAAACTTGCACTTCTGAGAACATATCAGTCTTTTCCCCCTCAGAATTGGACTATATAACTTGCAGTTGTGAGTTTATATCTCACATTTCTGAAAATTTAAATCAGAATTGCAAGATATGAACTTTTACTTCTGAGAAATTAAGTCAGAATTCCGAGATATGAACATGCAATTTTGAGAAAGAAATTCAGAACTGCAAGATACAAACTCACAATTTTGAGAAAGAAACTCGCAATTCTGACTTAATTTTTCAGAATTGTGAGATATAAATTCGCAATTACGAGTTATAAAGTCCCAAAGTACTTTTTTCTCAGAATTGAAAAAAAAAAAAATCTGACTTTATAACACACAAGTGCGATATAAACTTGCAATTCTGAGAACATATCAGTCTTTTTCCACTTAGAATTGGGCTTTATAACTCGCAATTGCGAGTTTATATCTCACAATTCTGAGAAAAAAGTAAGAATTGCAAGATATAAACTCCAAATTTTGAGAAAATTGTCAGAATTCAGAGATAAAAACTTGCATTTGCGAGAAAAGACAGAAATGTATGTTTTTATCTTGCAATTCAGACAAAAAAGTTGGAATTGCAAGATATAAACTCACATTTGCAGGAAAAAAGTCAGAAATCTATTATATCTTACAATTTTGACTTTATAAACACATAATTGCAGGTTTATATCTCACAATACTGAGAAAAATGCCAGAATTGCGAGTTTGTATTACGCAATTCTGAGAAAAAAGTATTGTAAGATAAAAACTCGCAATTTATTATTTAGTAGTGGAAACGGGCTTTCATACATTTTTCATATCTCACTATTCTGACTTTTTAACTTGCAGTTGTGAGTTTACATCATGCAATTCAGAGAAAAAAGTCAGAATTGCAAGATATAAACTCGCATTTGCGAGAAAAAAGTCAGAAATATGAGTTTATATCTTGCAATTCTGACTTTATAAACACACAATTGAGAAAAATGTCAGAATTGCAAGTTTGAATTACGCAATTCTGAGAAAAAAAGAATAGTGAGATATGAACTCACAATTCTTACTTTTTTTCTACGAATCGCGTGATATAAACTCACAATTGCAAGTTATAAAGTCAGAATAGTGGGATATTAACGTCTGAGAAAAAAGTGTAAGATAAACTCACATTTCTGACATTTTTCTTGCAAATGCGAGTTTAAAAAAAGTCAGAATTGCAAGATATAAAAATGTGAGTTTATATCTCACAGTTCTTACTCTATGAACACATAATTGCTAGTTTATATCTCACAGTTCTAAAAAAATGCGAGTTTGTATTACGCAATTTGTAATGAAAAAAAGGGAAAGAAAATATTCAGTGGTGGAAACAAGCTTTCATAAATTCCTGACAGATCCTGATTATACAAAAGTGCACAAGTGCCATTGATGAGGTTCTAAAATGCTGTTAAAATTGACAGCTTTTGGAGAAAAGTTTCATAATGCCACTTTAGACTGGAGGGATTGGCAAAAGGCCATTTTCACAAAATGAATGTATTCAAACAAGACATCAAATGTTCTCTCCAGCGAGGAAATTACTACAAGGTTTTATGGTGTTTTATAAGCTCCAGCAATTTTGAACCTTGTTTTAGGTGGAGCGGCATTGTCTACGCTTTATGAATCTCTACTTTTACAGAGTTTTTAAGCCTCAGCAATTACATAACTCGGTAAAAGTCTAAAATGAAAACCCCAAAAGAGCAATCATGCTTCACAGCGGGCCCAAAAACTCAGATCAGTTAAAATCTCCCTCTCTTCAAAACTGTTTAGTGGTCACAAATATGTTATTTGCTCAGTGCAAAATAGCATCAACTTTCCAAAAAGCTGTTATTTGCATCACAATACTATCAAATGATGTTTTCCCAACATCATTTTAAGGCGGCCCAGACCTTGTTTCGGGCCTATTGTTAAAATGCCATGTTTTATTTACATTTAAATGACGTGTTCTTAAAAACTATCGCAGAGAATTAAGTTCAAGGTTTTCTAGTTGTGGCACACAATTACCTTTTGCAGTGAGTAATTATGACAGCTTTGGTTTTTTTGTTTTTTTTCTCCTCTGCTCCAAATATTCTTTCTATAAACAACAATCTCTGTTTAAATGTCAAAATGCTTCTATATTTAGTTCTTGCAGCTCCGAGCTTCTCTTGACCCCCAACCCCTGCCAAGTCTTAATGGCCTTTTCTCCAACCGTAAGCAGATGGAATATTTACAGTATACCTACTCTGCCTCTGTTTCTCCAGAAGAGCATGTCCACAGTTCACTGTTAGGTCTGTCCACCTCTTATTCTGCTGCGTGAACATCCCCCTCATGCCGCGGGCCTGCAGGGTGTGTCTGAGGCGGCGGTATGAAGGGAGGTCGGCACATCTGGCCGTGTTCTGCATGGGTTGAAACTGCTGCAGGAAGGTGAGGATAAGGACATTGACATATTAATATCTTAGTATTTCAAGCTTTTAGATTAAAAACATTCAATATTGGATCCCACTGACATCCATTCTATGGACAAACAACCCATACAGGCATTGTTTGTGCAGGCATATATCTTCTTATTTCAAGTTATTTCTTGAAATGAGAAATTTATTTGGCAAGCAACGCTGCATAAGATATTAAGACTTGTTTTCAGATAATGTATTTTTAATACAAGTGTATTTTATCTTTCTGCACTGGCAGATTTTTCTGTTTTAAGTATTAGAAAAACAACAAGTGAAAAATATCTGCAGTAAGACTAAAAGACACAATAGATACAAAAAAATCAAGTCTTTATCTTATGCAATGTTGCTTCTCCACTAAATTTGTTTTGCTACATGGATTTGGGATTTTTTTTTACAAGACAAGTAAAAAACAATTAAAAACAAATTAAAATCTTTTTTTTTTTTAGAATGAGATTTACATCCAGCAACACTTCAACATCCAGTTGAAGAGTGAAAGAATGAAGCGCAAGAATAAATTTGGAAATGTTGCTCACCAGATTCAATCTCACATTTCCCATGTAAGTGCTAGGGCTCAGTGGCTACATCCATACAGCATCATGAGTTTAGTGTTCTGCTCTACAGCATTCAAAGCCAGTGCTATTTAATTAAGATTTGACAGATGAACTCACACCTATGTTAGACTTGTCTATTAATTAACGTTGTGTCTGTTGCGATGAGACTTCAGAGTGTTATGGATGTCACTATGTCTGGTATTCAAGTTGCTATATGATTACAGGTGATATTCACAGTTATCTTCAGAATAGAAAAGCTTTGGTTATTTTATTTTTAACAGATGGATATGAATTATTTTTTTTTGCATTTCTAGAGTTCTCAGAAGAAAAAGTTGCTGTAGCTGGGTAAACTTCTACATAGCATTCCATTTATCTATCTATCTATCTATCTATACATTTTATTACGAGAAAATATGTGGTTTTAAGTAATTTTAACAACATTACATCAAGTTATTATGATAAAATATATTGTTTAAGTTGTTTCAATGACATCTCATTATTACAAGAAAAAAGAGAAAAAGATGTCATTTTTACGACACGTCGTTATTACGAGAAAAGATGTCGTTTTAACAACATAACATCTTGTTATTATGAGAAAATATGTCATTTTAATAAGAAAATATGTAGTCTTACAAAAAAGATGGTCATTTTTTTGACTTAATATATTATTACGAGAAAATGCCGTTTTAAGTCATTTGAGCAAAATCTCGTTATGAGAAAAGACGTCGTTTTAACGACATATCTTTTTATGAGAAAATATGTAATTTAAATAAGAAAATGTGTAGATTTACAGAGATGTAAAAAGATTAATTAAAATTAAGATCTAAAAAGATGTCATTTTAATTACTTAACATCTTGTTATTATGAGAGAATACTATTTTAAGTCATTTTAACAACATTACATCTTGTTATTATGAGAAAAGATGTAGTTTTAAGTTGTTTTAATGACATATCTCGTTATTATGAGAAAATATATGGTTTTAAAGAGAAACGGATGTCATTTTTACGACATAACATCTTGATATTGTAAGAAAATGTCATTTTGACAAGAAAATATGTAGTTTTACAGAGAAAAAGATGTCATTTTAATGACTTAAATGGTATTTTCTCGTAAAAACAAGATGTTAAGTTACTTCAATGACATCTCGTTATTACGAGAAAACATGGTTTTAGAGAAAAAGATGTAATTTTACCATTTTATTATGAGAAAATGCCGTTTTAAGTCATTTAACAACATAACATCTCGTTATTATGAGAAAAGATGTCGTTTTAAGTTAGTTCAATGACATATCTCGTTATTATGAGAAAATATCTGGTTTTAGAGAAAAGACGTAATTTTACCATCTTATTACGAGAAAATGCCCTTTAGTCATTTTAACAACATAACATCTCATTATTGAGAAAATATGCCATTATAATAAGAAAATGTGTAGTTTTACAGAGAAAAAGAGGTCATTTTAATGACTTAACATCTTGTTATTATGAGAAAATACCGTTTTAAGTCATTTTAACAACATAACATCTCGTTATTATGAGAAAAGATGTCGTTTTAAGTTAGTTCAATGACATATCTCTTTATTACGAGAAAATATATGGTTTTAGAGAAAGAGATTTAATTTTACCATCTTATTACGAGAAAATGCCGTTTTAATATTGCGATATAGTACAGTCGTGGCCAAAAGTTTTTTTACATAAATATTGGAAATTGGAAAAGTTGCTGCTTAAGTTTTTATAATAGCAATTTGCATATACTCCAGAATGTTATGAAGAGTGATCAGATGAATTGCATAGTCCTTCTTTGCCATGAAAATTAACTTAATCCCGAAAAAAAACTTGCCACTGTATTGTTAAGGCGGCTTCAGGGCGTCCAAGAAAGTCCAGCAAGCGCCAGGATCGTCTCCTAAAGAGGATTCAGCTGCGGGATCAGAGTGCCACCAGTGCAGAGCTTGCTCAGGAATGGCAGCAGGCAGGTGTGAGCGCATCTGCACGCACAGTGAGGCCAAGACTTTTGGAAGATGGCCTGGTGTCAAGAAGGGCAGCAAAGAAGCCACTTCTCTCCAAAAAAACATCAGGGACAGATTGATCTTCTGCAAAAAGTATGGTGAATGGACTGCTGAGGACTGGGGCAAAGTCATATTCTCAGATGAAGCCTCTTTCCGATTGTTTGGGGCATCTGGAAAAAGGCTTGTCCGGAGAAGAAAAGGTGAGCGCTACCATCAGTCCTGTGTCATGCCAACAGTAAAGCATCCTGAGACCATTCATGTGTGGGGTTGCTTCTCATCCAAGGGAGTGGGCTCACTCACAATTTTGCCCAAAAACACAGCCATGAATAAAGAATGGTACCAAAACACCCTCCAACATCAACTTCTTCCAACAATCCAACAACAGTTTGGTGAAGAACAATGCATTTTCCAGCACGATGGAGCACCGTGCCATAAGGCAAAAGTGATAACTAAGTGGCTCGGGGACCAAAACGTTGACATTTTGGGTCCATGGCCTGGAAACTCCCCAGATCTTAAAACTTGTGGTCAATCCTCAAGAGGCGGGTGGACAAACAAAAACCCACTAATTCTGACAAACTCCAAGAAGTGATTATGAAAGAATGGGTTGCTATCAGTCAGGATTTGGCCCAGAAGTTGATTGAGAGCATGCCCAGTCGAATTGCAGAGGTCCTGAAAAAGGGCCAACACTGCAAATACTGACTCTTTGCATAAATGTCATGTAATTGTCGATAAAATCCTTTGAAACGTATGAAGTGCTTGTAATTATATTTCAGTACATCACAGAAACAAAGATCTAAAAGCAGTTGAGCAGCAAACTTTGTAAAAACTCATATTGGTAACACTTTATAATAACTATCCGTTATTACTAGTTAATAGATCATTAATAAACTGTTAGTTAATGAGTTATACATGACTTGTTAAATAACAGTTAATAGTTTGTTATATATTTATAACTGTGCCTTATAGATAGCCAATAGATAACTTACAAACTGTTAGTTAACAAGTTATAAATGACTTGTTAACTGTATTTTAATGATTTATAACTATACTACCTAATAAATTAGTAATAGATCATGAACAAGCTGTTAGTAAATTACTTACTAAAGACTTAAGTATCAGTTAATAGTTTATATATGTTATTGGGACGTTATTCTAAAGTTGCAACTATTCTTCATTTATTAACTGTTAGTAAATGAGGAATAGTTGCAACTTTAGAATAACGTCCCAATAACATGCATAAGCTAATAATTAACACTTAACTAATATATTAACTCACACTTTACAGATCAGTTGTTCATAGTTTGTTAACCATCTACTAATACCAGTGAAACTTTGTAGAACAGCAAATAGATGGAACAAGTTCAAGCTACAGAAATTTGATGTGATATTTAAAATATAAAATTTTTGTACCTCAACTTTGTTCCACCCATAGGCTTTTCTGTGTACTGTATTTTACCAAAGAAACTCCACAGATGAAACGTTGAACATTGTGTTTAATGTATTGAAACACACATACTGAGCCATCACATGGCAGAACAGCAGTATACAACAGAATACAAACCCATGAGGTTTGGGCACTTAATCCTGATCAAACATCTTTAATGAAAAGATAGCAAACAATTTTGCTTACCGTCACCATTGTTGTCCATGTGCACAACATGGTCCACAGGTGTAGCTTTCTTTTTACTGGAAGTACCCACTGTTGACTTCTTTCTCTTTCTCCAGACAGTACCTGGATTTATCTCAGTATTTTGTGCATCACTGCTGGTTCACTCAGTATAGAGGGTCCAAGGTGTGATAAAACATGTTCATATCAATAATGCCAATGGCTAGATTTTTATTTATTTTGTTTTCATGTTTAGCACAAAAAAGTGCCCAAACCTCATGGGTTTGTATTCTGTTGTATACTGCTGTTCTGCCATGTGATGGCTCAGTATGTGTGTTTCTAAACATTAAACACAATGTTCAACATTTCATCTGTGGAGTTACTTTGGTAAAATACAGTACACAGAAAAGCCTATGAGTGGAACAAGGTTGAGGTACAACAATTTTATATTTTAAATATCACATCATATTTCTGTAGCTTGAACTTGTTCCATCCATTTGCTGTTCTACAAGGTTTCACTGGTATTAGTAGATGGTTAACAAACTATGAACAACTGATCTGTAAAGTGTGAGTTAATGTATTAGTTAAGTGTTAGTTATTAGCTTATGTATGTTATTGGGACGTTATTCTAAAGTTGCAACTATTCCTCATTTACTAACAGTTAATAAATGAAGAATAGTTGCAACTTTAGAATAACGTCCCAATAACATATATAAACTATTAACTGATACTTAACAAGTCTTTAGTAAGTAAATTACTAACAGCTTGTTCATGATCTATTACTAATTTATTAGGTATAGTTATAAATCATTAAAATACAGTAAACAAATCATTTATAACTTGTTAACTAACAGCTTGTAAGTTACCTATTGGCTATCTATAAGGCACAGTTATAAATAATTAACAAACTATTAACTGTTAATTGACAAGTCATTTATAACTCATTAACTAACAGTTTATTAATGATCTATTAACTAGTTATAACGGATAGTTATTATAAAGTGTTACCCTAATATTTGTGTCATTCTCAAAACTTTTGGCCACGACTATACAATTTAAAAGATCTGTTTTCTAATATAGAATATATTTCAAAATATAATTCATTCCTGTGATGCAAAGTTGAATTTTCCGCATCATTACATAAAGTTTTCAGTTTCATATGATCCTTCAGAAATCATTTCGTTGAAAACAGTTGTGCTGCTTAATTATTTTGTGATATTTTTTCAGAATCTTTGATGAATAATATCTTATTACGCCACAATGTTGTTTTAAGTTGTGATTTAAAGGTGATTTAACAGGATTCGTTACCCAAAAATGAAAAATCTATTATTAATTACTCACCCTCATATCGTTCCAAACACCTAAGACCTTCATTCATCTTCGAGACACAAATTAAGATATTTTTTATGAAACCTGACAGCTTTCTGACCCTGCCCAGACAGCAATGCAACTTCTATGTTCAAGAGCCAGAAAGATAGTAAGGACATCATTAAAATAGTCCATGTGACATCAGTGGTTCAACCGTAATTATAAGCAGAGGAACTGAAAAGAAATTGTTGAATCAAGTCATCATTTTTCTTTTCTTTGCACACAAAAAGTATTCGTGTCACTTCGTAAAATTAAGGCTAACCATGGACTATTTTAATGATGTCCTTACTACCTTTCTGGGTCTTGAACATGTCAGCTGTGTCTATGCAGGTTCAAAAAGCTCTTGGATCTCAACAAAAATATCTTCATTTGTGTTCCGAAGAAGAACGAAGGTTTATAGGTTTGGAACAACATGAGGATGAGTATTAATGACAGATTTTAGTTGAACTAACCCTTTAACTGTCTGTGAAAAGGGTTCACTGTATGGACAGGATGATTTGAGAGTCACACCAGGTTTGAATCCTGAATGCTGACTGTGTGAACGCAGCCAATGTGTCTTAGAATTACTAAACCATGACTCAAGATGGTCCAGCATATCTGAAGCAATTTTAACACAAATACAATATGCCCTTGTGAATACAATGAGTTCAGCTGAAATTTTGTGTTTAAGATACCCTTTTCTCTTAAGGTGCTGCTTGCGGCGAGGTGAAGGTAATGCTTTCGGCGGCAGATAATACCCTGACACTGCGCTCCCAATACCTTGTTACAACATCAAAGAGGTACAGATCATGTAAACACAGAGCACATTACATCAAAGCAGAAGACTTCATGTTTATACCCCCTGACTCCCTCTTTCTCTCTCTTTTCAAACACCTGCATTTACTCTGCAAATAGGGCCAGTCGTGGTTATTTTGTTTTTCCACTCTCCTCGGCTCAGAAAACCATGCTCTGGCTGCTGGGGAAATGTTTTCTTTGTTCCCAGCCAGAAGACGCCAAAACTCCTCTGAGTGCATTTGTGAATATTATCCGACGGAACATATAAGGTATGTGCAGAAGCATATAAAGTACCACATGCACCTGGGAACAGATGGGAACATGTTCCATATATTAAAGTCCGAGATAAACATATGCTGCAAAGTTGGAGCCGGTGGATTCATATATTATCAGGATGTTCCGCTGGTGGAATGGGATCATATCTTCAAAGCTGGTCCGGATTGACATTCAACTACTTCCGAGAGTGTGTGTGTGATAAGCTGGCAAATGAGACTGCGAGAAGCATGCGATTCAGAGGGAAACAAGTACGCAAACCTGATATCCCGCAAAACGAGGTGCGACGTGTTTGCGAATGACAACAGGGTAACATGTATCACCAGCTGAGGATTTGCACAAAGAGACAATTGTTAACAACTAATTACAGACGCTCACTGCGATCATAAATTAATAGTGTTCCAAGGGGCAGAATTAATCCTAACGGAAAAAAGCAGCTTAAAAACGATACCAAACCTAGAGAAATGTGCAAATAGACACCGTTTGCGCTAATCCACTCAAATCTGTGATATTGATTCAAAAGCATTTTCTTTTTCTCTTCTTTATGACAAACCGTTTCATTAGGCCACTGTGTCGTTAAGAGGCTTAATATGCTCTTTCCTTGCCGGCTGTCTTCTCTGCGTTTGGTGCGTGGGTAAAAAAAATGAGCATGATAGACATTAAAGCAGAGCTCTATCACTGCTGGCCATGTCGGTTTGACGAGAGCCCCACCGCAGATCCACACAGATGTAATCCCACTAAACAACCCGATGGCAGATAGCCTAGAAGGTAGAAAACAAGCATCTGCTGGAGGAGTAAACAGCACGGCAGGGAAAGAGGTGAAACGTGGCTGGGAGCATGTACACAGACATTAAACATATCTCTAAGAAAGAGAGAAGAGACACAGAGCAAGAGATCTCAAAAGCAAGTAAGATGACTAATTCGAACACCTACTTTGATATGCAAGTTAAGACATGCTAGGATGTGTCAGTTTGCTTGTTTTCTTGGTGGTAATTGCTGTGGATGACAGTGTGTGATGTGCAGGACTGCAGTGCAGTGGTAAAATCACTTGTATTAGCTCAGCTAGACCAAATATCAATGTCACGGGTTTGATTTCAATGGAACAGGTAGCAACTCTGTTAAGAGCTGTTCACACAGGAAATGTCCTTGCGAAATTGAACAGATGCTGGGAAAGTCAAAAACAATAATGTGTTGAAAAGGTTAAAACATCTGTTTAGTATATTTACCTAATCCAATGGTTAAAAAAATAGCACAGATGGATTGGAAGAATAATTCCTTAACGAATGGCTTTTAGGAAGTTTTGGCTAAAGCCAAACTCCGCGAGGGAACTGTAGGGGTTTCATGACTAAAACTAAGTAATGAAATAATGAGAACATAAAATTAAAATAAGTAAACAGGACTGCATAATCAATCAATATAAAAATGAAATTGCAATTACAGTTGAGGTCAAAAGTTTACATACACCTTGCAGAATCTGCAAAATGTTAATTATTTTAACAAAATAACAGGGATCATACAAAATGCATGTTATTTCTTATTTAGTACGGACCTGAATTATATATTTTCACATAAATGCGTTGACATACAGTCCACAAGAGAATTGTTGAATTTATAAAAATGACCCTGTTCAAAAGTTTACATACATTTGATACTTACTACTGTGTTGTTACCTGAATGATCCACAGTTGTGTTTTTTTTTGCTTAGTATAGTGATGGTTGTTCATGAGTCCTTTGTTTGCCCTGAACAGTTAAACTGCCCACTGTTCTTCAGAAAAAGCCTTTAGGTTAAACAAATTCTTTGGTTTTCCAGCATTTTTGTGTATTCAAACCCTTTTCAACAATGACTATATGAATTTGAGATCCATCTTTTCACACTGAGGACAACTGAGGGACTCATGCAACTATTGCAGAAGGTTCAAATGCTCACTGATGCTCCAGAAGGAAACACAATGCATAAAGAGCCGGGGGTGAAAACTTTTGAACAGAATGAAGATGTGTAAATTTGTCTTATTTTGCCTAAAAATCCAATTTTTTTTTTTTCATTTAGTACTGCCCTTCAGAAGCTACTTACATGTTTCACAGATGACAAAATAAGTTAAATTTTAGTTTTCACCCCCGGCTCTTAATGCATCGCGTTTCCTTCTGGAGCATCAGTGAGTGTTTGAACCTTCTGTAACAGTTGCATATGAGTCTCTCAGTTGTCCTTAGTGTGAAAAGATGGATCTCAAAATCATACAGCCATTGTTGGAAAGGGTTCAAATACACAAAAATGTTGAAAACCAAAGAATTTGTGGGACCTGAAGCATTTTTCTGAAGAACAGCGAGCAGTTTAAGTGTTCAGGACAAACAAGGGACTCATGAACAACTATAACTAATCAAACAAACAAAATAAAACAGCTGTAAATCATTCAGGTAACAACACCGTATTATGAACCAAGTGTCTTAACACTTTTTACCTTGTCAAAAACAGCTCTATTCACAATGAGTCGCATGTCTCTTTAAATGATAAGGAGCTACTGCTCACCCCTCCCCTCTCTTCCGTTTTTTGAGTATTCGGTGGCGCATTACAATCAAAAACAAAACTAATCCACCTTTTTACATTTAGAAATATTCTACTGTTATAGAGTTATTTATATTAACACAATTTCAAATTTAAGTATCAATCATATTTGCAAGCCAAATATAAAACTATACTGTTCAAATATAATGTGACGTTTTACTTTCAAAAGTAACATTCTCCAACACTGGACGTTGAGGACACAGTGTAACTGAGGTTATTCTGTCTGTATTCCAGCTTCTCTCAAAAAGCTGCCCGATGCCTAAAGCACAAAGTCACGACATACAGAATTCATAAGTCACTTCTTTCTAGTCTGATACTCTCCTGTCTGTCCTACAACCTACAAACAGTTTCTGCCCTGTTAGCTCTTCCAGAGGGGAACCAAGGTGGGTCATGTCCTGAATCTGGCCAGAGGAGGGTCAGGCTTCTGCTTGACACTCCAATCATCAAAGCATTACAGCTGAAGTAAAAAAAACAAAAACAAAAAAAACAGTTCTAATGCATATTTTACAAAGCGGAACATAAATAATATAGAAGGGATGGAATTTGTATTATATTTGTAGAGCTGAAAGTTTAGGCTGAAATATCAGAATAGATGTCTGGAAAAAAAGAAAAGAAAACGAATCTCCCTCTGTCTGTTTTCACATTGGCCTCTGTCTCTCCCGACATGTTTTACCAACCTTTACAGGGCATCTATGCGCTGACTACCCAGCTTACATCTAGACTAGCTCTTATTTTTTAATTAACTCACAGGATGTTCTGTTTGACCCGCTGCGCTCCAGAGGGGATGACAGCTCATGTTGCACCAGAGTCGGTAATTGTCACAGAAAAAGGCTCATTCTTCCTTCTTTCTAAATTAAGTCATCTCTCTTTTTCTCCAAATTAATCCACTCCATCTAAACCTACCTGGCCCCTCCCTCTCACATCCGAAACCCCTCCCTTTTACTCGATTCTTCATGCTCATTAAACTATAATGTGGTTTTAATCAGCTCATCACCTCTGGAATAGATCTGTGAAGATGATTTTCTCCTCCCAGAGGAAAACTGTACTGCTCAAAGGGTCTTTTATAGCACAGGAGACTTAAAAGATACGTTTCTTATGAGTAGCAACATTGATGTTTCTTCTCTGAGAAATACAAACACTTGCATCTTCCATTGGTTGGATAAACAGACAGCCTAGTCCCATATTACACAAGTGCTTGAGCTAATGTGCGCTTTAAATATATTGATAACTGTAGCAGAGGTGGAAAAACACTTTGGTTTTATTAAAAGGCACAAAGCGAGCAAAAAAAAAAAAAAAAAAAAATGCATTTGGTGCAGTTTCTAATATTTAATCAGCCAAAAAGTAAGATGGAATTCTGATAGCTAATGTAAAGTAATGAGATATTTATGCACACTACCTGCATACAAAATCAGTTGAATGATAATAATATATTGTAGTAAGATGATATTTAAGTGCTTAGTTTTATAATCAAATTTTGTGGGTTAAAACATATAATGCAATTAAATACAAGGATGATTAAGAGATGAACAAATAAACGCTCCTTAAAACCCTGATGGATCATATTTTTATACATTATAATTTTAATTCAATTGTCCTACAAAATGATGTGTGGATAATCAAGAAACCCTGTTAAGAAAGGGCTGTCACTAACGATTATTTTGGTAAGTAATCGGTCAATTATTCTGATGATTAGAGTAACTGGATCATTATAATTAATATTTTTGTGGTAATCTAACCAAACAATAGCCTTTAAAATGACTTAAAATACATATAACAGCAATGAGGCAATAATAATTACTTCACATAATCAAAAGTATAAAAAGCAAGTAATCGCATGGTTTTATCTAAACATTTAATTCAAATGTCCACTTAATCTTTAACGTTTGACCATTTCTTTACAACAGAAATGCTACAGCCACTGTAATTTCTTGAATCAAATCAAATCATCTAAACTCAACACGAGGGTTTAAGCTTTTATTTTAAAAAAATCACGATAAACAGTTAGCATATTGAGAAAGATACTGATGTATTCTCCTTTGTTTGTGTGGTTTATAAATGATTTACCTTACAACTCTGATGAAATGGTGCATGTTGCGTTCCCAGATTACTGTTGTTATAAACCCAAACTCACAGCAATAGGTTGTTTGCAGTTATGTGATTCTGATGACACACGAAATGCAGCTGGAGGGCAGGAAGTGATTTGTCTCAATGGGAATCACTAGCAGAAACTCAAAATGCCTAAGTTTTGAGTTGTTTATGGAAATCGGTAAATTAGAAATCCGAGAAATTACATTTGTATCGTCTGAAAATTTGCTGTTCATGAGGAGGAAAAGGCAAGAAATTGACAGAAAAACGTGGGGAAAAGTGGCGTCAGGAAAGTCAGAAAATGCTTGTGTGTGCAAAAGATATAACATTAATATATAAAGAAATATATAAATAGATACAGGGTGAGACAGTGAGAAATCATTCAGTGCTATAAATGCCACACGTAGACACAATGTAAAAAAGATATTATATTTGTAGTTGATTACAACGGAACCTTGTGAGACTGCGATAAACTGTGAGTGACAGCTTTTTAGTGACTATCAATTCAGAATTTAAAAAAAGTTTTGCTTTACGTGCTGCTAACAGGACCAATAGCCAAAAACCCTGTACAGCAGTAGTTTCAGTAGTGACATATGTACTGCATCCTTCATATAAATGTGGGAATCACTTTCGAAATAGTTTGTTTGCAATCAGGCTTAGTTGCTTAGCTTATATCCACCGCCTTGATGGCAGGCAACTATTTCAATTTAGTTGAAAAATCACTCCTTTTCATAACATAACGATCACAACCAACATATGTTGTGATTTTCTGTTTATACCATTCTCTTTCCTGCTGAAAAAAAAAAACAAAAAAACTAAAACCAGCATAGGTTGGTTGGCTGGGAGACCACCAGCTAAAACCAGCCTGACCAGCCTGGCCAGGCTGGGAAACCAGCTTAAACCAGCTAAGACCAGCCTGGGCTGGTTTTAGCTGTTTTTTTCAGCAGGGTTGTAATAGTGTCTTAACCAGTACAGTACAGACTTTCCTCCATTATGCTTTTTCAGTCACGCACGTAAAGCGAAACTTTTATTCAAATTCCGAACTGATTATAGCCTAGAACGCGAGCAAATAGAGCTTCCATATAGTCGCTAAAAAGCTGTCACTCACTTCAATTTATTGCAATCTCACAATTTTCCGATATAATAATAAATGAAGCTCTCAAAAACTACAAATTTAATATCTTACATCGTGTCTACGTGTGGTGTTTAGCATTGAGTAAATTCTCACTGTCTCACCCTGTATCTATTTATATATTTCTTTATTAATATCTTAATGCACAAGCATTATCTGACTCTCCTCCTGACCGCAGACGGAGATTTAAAAGCCACCTTTTCCTGCACTTTTCAATCAATTTCTTGCCTTTCCCCCCTTATGAACAGCAACTTTTCATACAATGATAAAAGCTCCTTGTGGTTTCTCGGTTTGACTGATTTGAGCATCCATAAACAAAGCAAAACATAAGCCTTTTGAATTTCTGCTATTGATTCCTATGAAGAAAAATGACTTCCTGCACTCCAGCTGCATTTCGCGGCACAGCAATGACGTCATGTGCAAACAACCTATATGCAGAGATGGAGTTTGTGATGCTTTACACATGTAAATATTAACAGTTCGTGTGACGCAGCATTTCCTGTGAACAAAGCTGCTGTGAGACGCACATACACACATGTAAATAAAGTGCATATATTAAGCCTGCATAGCATTTATTTATTATAATAAATCTTAGTGTTCATGAATTCACAATAGTATTATGCTTTATTATGATTTTTAAAGCCTTGTTCAGACTGTCAGCCCAAATCCGATTTGTATGCAAATCCAATTGCAATCCGATCATATTTAGGTAGTCTGAACAGCAGCGAACTACATGAAATGCGATTTGGTCAAATCCGTTTGGAGCTACATTCGTATGTGGTTTGGAATCCTATTCAAATCGGATTTCTGGAAATCCGTTTCAGTCTGTCTGGTCAGATCGGATTTGGCGATGCTTTTTCACGTTTTCATGCCACGTAAAACAAACACGTCAAATGAAGCGGGAAAAGACAATATACAGCTAGTGTACGCACCTCTTTGAGATTTGAATGCAGCGGAGACGGCAGAACAGAATCGCGCATTACAACTTCCTGCATTTTTGCGGCTGCTTCAGAAGACAAAATACAATCCAACGCGATGGCAATGTTGTCATATCGCAAGACCGAGTCTATATTGCAAACTGTATTGCTGTTGTTGTTTTTAGCATTGGCATAACAACGCAATGGCATTGCCATAGAAACCAACGCACATTCCGTTAATCGAAAGAGCGCACTTGGACACACAAATCGGATATGAACAGTTACGATATGACTGTGTGGACAGTCAGTTATTAAAATCCGATTCCATCCAGATATGGACAAAATCAGATTTGGGCTGACAGTCTGAACGAGACTTTTATGGGTTTAATATATCATGCAGCCTTGGAAAACAGTCGAATAATGCTTTTCATGGATTCTCGTCCATAGAACGCGCCACTTCACACACCTCAACATTGATATCAATGCAATCAAAGTTTTTTTTTTTTTTTTTTTTTTTAAAGTAAAATTTTTCACGACTTATCATTCGGCCATATTGGTGACACTGAACAAACAATGCCACTGAACCGAACGAGACTCGCATATTTTGCTGATTATTGCTGCTGAAAATGATCAATTATTGTCATGTTTTGGGCTGTACCTATCAGTCGGACCAGAAAAACATCTGTAGTACAATAGAGTGCCAAAAGTTATAACAAATCAAGTAGAGTAGTGCAAAAAAACTGAGGAACAAAAGTCATTTGTGGTATTCTATTGAGTACTCGAAATGAATTGAGGAACGTGACAGCCCTAAATTTGAGTATCAAATATGACGCAGTAGGATTTATAGGGTTAAACTGTAAAGATGTGTAAATGATTGCTGTGTATGTTATGTTGTCATTTTTTTTATGTGTACGATTGGCCCCATTCACTGTAACACAGAGTTGTTATTTTTCTTTAAAGAAAAGATACAAGTGGGAAATAATTTCTCTGCCAATCAATATAAAAGAAATGTTGTCTATAGAATATTCCCAGAATATTCCTTTAAAGTCCCCCTGAAATCAAAATGAAAGTTTTTTGGCTTTTAGTATGAATATGTTAGCCTTAAGATTATCTATAAGCTAGTGTGCTTTAAAACAACAACAAAATTCGCATTTACAAGATATGGGCATTCAAAACGTACAGTCTCGTCACTTCCGCCAATATGAATCAACGATTTTGATGATATCACCGTGCACTTCAGTTTCTCATCAAACGTTCTGTCCAATCAAATGCTCTCTAGAGTCTGTAGTGTCCCGCCCCCTACACAGAGACGAAATACACGGAGCAGATCATATGCGCTCATATGTGCGATCGGCATGTATTAAACTACACAGCCTCAGCATGATTATGATGACTATTTTGTTTTAGCAAGAGTTTCATATTGAATCTGTGGGGTAATTTATTACTCTGTGGCAGTCATAAGCTTACAAATGCGGCTTTACCGAGCTCAACGGCTCTGGCCCGAGCAGATATTAATGGAACGCTATTGGCTATTCAAAATAAGTGGGCGGGGCTGTGCGATATGTTTTTGTTTCAGTTAAAAGTACGTCACCACATAGAATAACGCTGCGTGTTTCAAGGCACTTCAGTGGACCTTTAAGTGAAAGTCTCTTTTCTATTCACTGAATCACATTGCTGTCTAGAAGAAGCAATTGAGATATTAAGATCCCAATTGTGATTTTTCTTTCTTATGGGCTTTTTTTCCCCTCTCCTCTGTGAGTTAAATAAGCACTGTACACTGGCTGAGAAAATACAAGGCCGAACCTTTCTTTCACTGTTTTTGACCAAACTTATATCCGGCCCATAAATGAAAGCACCCAGAGGCAGGAAGCGTAAATAAAGTAAATTGCTATAGGATGCCATAACATGAGGCTGTTTGAAATAGAGGGTGAAGTGACAGTCATTTAAAAGCTCATCTGGCTGGGCTGGCATGGCGTTACTCAACAAGACAAATGGCTGGAGTAGTCAGCTTGCTGTAGTGGCTTCACCAGCAGCCAGAGGAAACCTACTTAATAGATATTACAAAGCAAAGCGAGAAAGTTCTGCACTACTCTGCTCACACAAGCTATTTCTTAAAGGCCGCCCATGTTTCTTTCTCTACAGTACCTCTCCTCTTTTAGCTATCTCGGCATGCTGCGTTTTTCTCTAAAGCTTTCATCACCTCTCCTCCCCAGCTGCCTTCAGCATCGCCTACACACAGCTGCCTCGAGCATGACTTCCCGGGCAGATGCTTCCTCTGGACACTGGAATAGAGAGAGTATATAAGTTCAATGTGCATGATACTGACAAGGACAGCGCTGTAATATTTAACTGCAGTCAAGGAGGAGGAAAATATAGAGACTTCATCTATTATGTGGAAAGGTGTTACTTTAGCTATGGGCACTTTGGCCCTGACTAAACTAACTTAAAACAAACTTTTTCACACCCTCGCTAGTTTAACTTGTCTAATAACAAAGTTCAACAGTGTATTAACACATCTCAGAAAAAATCAGTCATGTTTTCTAAAAACCAAGACTATTTACAGCACATTTGAAAATCTGTATTGTGTGTAATGTCGATTTTGAGATGGAAATTATGGCAGAAATTAAATTCTAGCATGTTTGGTATTTGCTATTTTTAACCAAAGAAATATTACAGCTATCAAAGGCTTGTTATATTCAGCGATTTTAACTACAGAGTCGTCGTGTTTTGTTTATGTTTGGACGGCTACTTCACAGAGAGCGCTCTTGAAGGGTTGCCATGTCCACTTATTATAAGTGATGCTTATTAAGCATTTTTGTACTTGTTGTTTGGGCTCATAAAGCGATCCAGTTTATGATGTTAATAAAGCAGGCAGGTGTAGGTTGCTGTATTTTGATATGTGGTTTATTCCCAAGATAACACATTTGAATTTGAGTTCATTATGGGTTTGTTCTTATTTGCTTATCTAGCAAGATCTGGCAACATTAATGAGTCGAAAACGTACCCTGTGAAATTATGCACTACACATACAAAAGAGACACGCTCTGATATGTGTTTAAATAAGTCATTAACAGCTAGTTGTTCAGTTCTATAGACACTGCATAGAATTAAGTAATTCCGTTTGACATTACATTTTTCGGGAGTCAAATTGGTTGTAGAATGCAGAGAACTGTGTGTGTACAGAATTGAATTAAGCATTAAAAGGTGAACTGACCTTAATTCAAACAAAAACAAATGCCGTTTTGTGGCTCATCACCCTTTTTACTAGTTACAGCCTGAAATAAACAAGAATGAACATCAGAAGGTCAATACACTGTAAAAAGTTTTCACTAGTTTTAACTTAAAAACTTAAGTTTAGCAGCTGCCTTAAAATTTTAAGTTAAATCAACTTAAAAGTAAAAGTCATTTTAACTCATTTTATTGTAATGAGTTCAAATGACTTGAAGTTTTAAGTTGATTTTAACTTAAAATTTTAGGGCAGCTGATAAACAACTTTTAAGTTGAAACTGGTGAAAACCTTTTACAGTGTACACAGCCTAAGCTGGTTGGCTGGTCTTAGTTGGTTTAAGCTGAAAGTAGCTGTTTTTAGCAGGTGCCCCAGCCTGGCCAGGCTGGTCAAGCTGGTTTTAGCTGATTGTTCCAGCTGGTCTCCCAGTCTGACCAGCTAAGGAAGTGGCCAAAACCCCTCTAAAACCAGCCTGCTGACCAGCCTAGACCAGACTGGATGACCAGCTAAAACCAGCCAACCAGCAGCTTTTTCAGCAGAGAAGTCCACCAACGTTAATCTACTTGCCTGTTTGGTTTGTTTATTGGCCAAAATAGCAGATTCTGCGTTATGATTGGTCAGATTGCCTGTCAATCAAACTCCCTGCAAAGGGTCAACTGACAGCCGAATTTAGCGGTAGTATGTACATGGCCAATGACCACCTATTTTGTCTTCCTAATGGCATGTGCACACCAAAAGCTAATGAAATTTTTCACGCAAGTAGATTACATACAAAGTCAATGCTAAGATGTGAATAGATAGTTAGTTTTAGCACAGACCCGCCCTGAGTGAGCTGTAAACAGTCTGCCATTGTTTCGACGCCTGAGCGATTGAGGTGTATTGTTGTTGGATGTAATAATGAACATAGCAGTCGTCATTTACTCCAAGATGTATAGGGTACTTTCGTTTGTAAAGGTAATGCCTAAATGTGTCTATGTTTGTGCGAATCGTTCATGATCCAGCTTCACCTACGGAAGTAGTGAGTATAAGGGTTTTTTTATGAATCTTTGCAAATTGCCTTTTCTGATAATGTGCTAGTTAGCAAGTTTTGCGGCTAAATGCAGCTAAAGTTTACTGTCCTCAGACAACGGCTCATCATCCCACAGAAGAGAGGGGCGGGGTGAGCAGACCTCATTAGCATTTAAAGGGGCATGCTCCAAAACAGGTTGCTATGAACAGAGCTGTTTTTGCCAAGGTAGAAAAGGTGTTGTTTTACACTACCATTGAGAAATTTTATCCAGAGTATGTCATAGACTTTTCATTAAGACCCTAAATAATCAACTTGTGGAAAATGAGCATCCGATGACCCCTTTAAATCCAACGAAGTTAATCTACCCTCCTGTCTGATTTGTTTGTCAGACAAAATGGTCAGATCGCCTGTCAATCAAGCTGTTTGAGAAGAGTCGATTGCACAATACAAAGCCAAACCATTATTGCACCATTTTTATATTCAGCCTATGAAAAACTGAATTTAAAAAACTGTAACTTGTCCAGTAATAATGTTCAACAGTATATTCATACTTCAGAACATTTTCACTATCTCAAAATATGTCTTGTTTAATATCATTCTGAGATGGAAAGGATGTTAAATGTTAAAAGGATGTTTCTTTGGAATAAAATGGCCATCTCCTTTGTCTTCCTAAGGCTAATTTCACAGCTAGAATATTACATATCTGAAATGCACACGCCGGTATACATACAATATTTTCATACTTTTGGCAAAATTTGACAATTGCAGCCTGATTGGAAATGAATAAAAAAAATGTGAAATCTTCCTTGATTTCCCTTTGTTTTCTTCACACATTACATTTCTCATTTTTCATTTCAAGCAGCCTGTCCACTGACAGTTTTGTTTCCATGGTAACCAAGAACACTAACTTATGAAAAAAGTTTATTGGGGACAAATGGTTGGTTTTAGAAGAAAATAGAACAACAACTGAGAACAATAATAACTGGTCTATATATGGTCTATCTATCTATCTATCTATCTATCTATCTAGACAGACAGACTGACAGACACAGATGGAATGCAGTCTATACACAAACTGTACAGAATGTATAGTATAGAACATTTAAAGGCATATAGTATATAGTATCGAAGACGTTCATTTAACCAACATTTAAAAAAAGTAGAAAGGATAAAATAAACGTCTCCAGATGCAGATGTCTGATGAATTTGTGGAATCAAATCTGTGTATGTGTGCAAGAGAAGAAGAAGGGTGGTGAAGATGTAGGGGCTATTCGTGATAAGGGGGTTGACATCAGTTGATAACAGTGTGTGTGAGCCAAAACACCAGACTCTTTGAGCTGTCAGTCAGGTTTACACACACACACACACACACACACACACACACACACACACACACACACACACACACACACACTCACACACACACACACACACACACACACACACACACACACACACACACACACACACACACACCTCCTTCTTTCTCCAACCTATCTGAGATGTCAGATTGGATAGTTAATAGCCCCATCGATGTGGAAATAGCATCTCAAAGCAAATAAGATGCTGATGTCTCTTAAACAGGAAGAAAATCAATTACACACCGTTTTTAGTTTTGCTGCTCTGAGACGTAAAGGCCAAACACAATTATCAACAACACGAAAACAAATACAATACGAACTGACAGAATCACATGAGCAGCTATCTAATAGATGTCAATGGAGACTGACCAGCAGAAAGCAATTATATTACAAAAATCAAATACCACAACAATGTAGAAGGAACTGCAATCAAATTGCATTTTCTTACCTCAGATAGAAAAAAAGCTTTTTGCTGATAACTTGTTTACATTCTGAAGTAATCGTTTTACCTGTAAAACGAAAGATAAGTTGAAGAAATTGAAACAACGTGTGCAAATTAGAGTTAGAGGACCTCTGGTCAGTCTTATCAATGCAGAGCTAATTTTGAACGTGACGATGTTAATGTCGCTGTGTATATACCTTTATTACATCTCTTATGGAGATGTGTAGCTTTAATTATCTTACATTGTATTTTAGTTTTAAGCTTGATTAAATTGCACGTTTTGTCATACTTAAGCAAGATCGGCAGCCAATGGCATGACATCGCTCCGCCTTCTAAGAACACTAATGTACTTCTTTTGTTAAAGTCTATTGTGCACTCACATCTCTCTCTCTCTCTCTCTCTCTCTCTCTCTCTCTCAGGATATTAAATGTCTTCTCCCCTTCCAAGTTTCTGTTAAACCTTTTTCTTCGACTGCTGTTTTCATATTGGCTACAGTGTTTAATTATGTTCAGCACCTTGCCCTTATTTGACGCTGCCTTATATTTGACTCTACAACTTTTGACTAATTTGGATCATGCAATAAATACTGATTCTGTTCACATTTGATGAAAATCGGGTTCCGGTTCCATCATCCCAAAGTCAGTGGATTTTTTAATGGGTTTTAGTGAAACTCCTAACCTGATCGCAAGGCGAAAACGTACCTGTGGAAACTTTTTCGCAAGACGTGAAAGACATGTGCGTTTCGTGACATATTCGATGTGAAATGTCTACTGAGTGGCGCTAAAGAGTGTTTGTTTTTTTTCCCCCCAGAACAGATGAAGGTACATACAGTCAAGTCCGAAATTATTCATACCCCTGGCAAATTCCGACTTGAAGTTACTTTTATTCATTCAGCAAGTTTTTTTTTTTTTTTTTGACCAGAAATGGCACAGGCTTCTCCCAAAAGATAAGACGATGTACAAGAGGCATCATTGTGGAAAAAAATATTTCTCAGCTTTTATTTACATTTGAACAGAAAGTGGCATGTCCAAAATTATTCATACCCCTTGCAAACTGTCACAGTCTATGGGAAAATCCAATCCAAAGTTCTATACCATTCCAAATAGCCCAATCTGTTCTAAAGCATCCTAATGTTTTAATCAACTCAACAGGTGGAAAAACAGAAGCTTTCTGCTGTTGGTTTGTGGACAGTCACTGAGGACCTGCGGCTGTGCATTGTGGCTGTTCACAAGTCAGGAAAGGGCTATAAGACCATATCTAAATGTTTTGAAGTTCCAGTGGCTACAGTGCAAAGTGTTATTAAAAAATACAAGATGTTCCGCACTGTGAAAAATCTCAGAGGACGTGGTCGGAAACCAAAAGTAACACCTGTGCTGGCCAGGAGGATAAAAATGAATCCAAAGATCACCACCAAGGCCATCCTGATGAATCTGGGCTCTGCTGGTGGCAACATCTCAAGGCAGACAGTCCAACGGACACTGAACACCACTGGGTTCCACGGACGCAGACCAAGGAGGACACCACTTCTCCAGTTAAGGCACACAAAAGCCCGCTTGGCCTTTTGAAAATGCTCATCTGAACAAAGAAGAAGACTTCTGTTCTTCTGTTTTATGGTCAGATGAAACAAAAATTGAATTGTTTGGCCACAATGATGTAGCCTTGTTTTGGCATGGCAGATGAAGCCTTCAACTCTAAGAACACCATCCCCACTGTCAGACATGGTGGTGGGAACCTAATGTTTTGGGGGGTGTTTTTCAGCCGGTGGACCAGGGAACCTAATCACAGTAAACGGCACCATGAAAAAGGAGCAATACATCAAAATTCTCAACAACAACATCAGGCAGTCTGCAGAGAAACTTGGCCCTGGGCACCAGTGGACATTTCAGCACGACAACGACCCAAAACACACAGAAAAAGTGGTGAAGAAATGGTTAGCAGACAAAAACATTAACGTTTTGCAGTGACCCAGCCAGAGTCCTGACTTAAATCTAATTGAGAATCTGTGGAGGGAGCTAAAGATCAGGGTGACGACAAGGAGACCCTCCAACCTGAAAGAGTTGGAGCTCATCGCTAAAGATGAATGGGCAAAAATACCAGTGGAGACATGCAAAAAGCTGGTTTGATTGCTGTAATAGCCAATAAAGGCTTTTTTATTGATTATTGAGAAGGGTATGAATAATTTTGGACATGCCACTCTAATACTCCGTGACATTTTAAAAAAAGGATTTCCCATCCTAAGTCTAATTCCGTGCTGGCTGAGCTACCGAGCAAGCTTGTTATGTCCGAAAAGCGAAATTTGTGGAGCTGTAATTATAACTATGAAAACGATTACTTGTGCTTGCTGTTTTACCGCCTCTAGTGTTCATGTCTGTTGAAAACCGCAGTGATAGGCTATGTACTTGGTATTTTGCGTCTTGCAAAAAAGTTCCCACAGGTACGTAGAGATCTGTGATTAATACAAGCTCAAGATATTTCCACATTTTATCCTACGATACAAACATCAGCAAAATCCCCTTGTGAATTTTTAAAGCTTTTACTTGTCTTAGAAAAAGCTTGTGCTAACAAGTGGCTAAATAGGACTATGGAGATTTCGAGGACATTAAACGTTATCATTAAACACCAAAGAGAAAATCTCATCTCACTATTCTTTCACAGCCTTATTGCATTTATAATCAAGTTCTTGCAAGACTATTCTAACTCAAACTTTCAGGAAAAGTGTTTTTTAATTAAAAACTGAAAGAGTTGTTAGAAGGTTAATGGTGGTGACATTAAAGTCATGTAACGGTAGTTCAGCTTTTTACTTCTGTCATATGCATTTAGGCTTCAAAGTTCATAAAAGTTTATGAACAAAACATATAAGAATCATAATCTTTTGTTGCTCACAGAGCTGCAATGATTTTTTGCAATAATTCAAAAGCTAATGGAAAAATCCTGTTGGGTTTTTGTCGAAGGAACTAGGGTGATGCAAACGTACGGGTTGGCCTACAAAAATAGGTCATCACTGGAGAACTCTATTAAACTTTGTTGCAAAATAAAGCTGTATCTTTTCACATAATGACATTTTATATACTATTGCTCATAAGCATCAAAGGATAGTTCAACCAAAAATTTAAATTAAGGCCTTGAACGTGAGTTGTGTTGCTGACCACGCAAGGTCAGAAAGCTCTAGGATTTCATCAAAAATATCCTAATTTGTGTTCCAAAGATGAACGAAGGTGTTGTGGGTTTGGAGTAATTAACCCTACAACTCTCCTTAAGTAGGTTTTATCTTTACTTTCTTTGGGGTCAGATTGACCCCAAGGATTGAAAGTGTGATTCCATAATGAATTATACATTTTAATATTATAAACTATATATCATTTTTTTTCGTTTACTTCTCAACTTTACAGTTCTGCTGTGTTTTCATGGATATTTTGTACTTTTTTACCCATTTACTGCACAATTACTCAACTACGCCACCAAGTGGCTTATAAAAAAATAAATTTTAATAAAAAAATCACCTTAATGATGATCTAAATTTAATCTAAATTGTTTTTGGACATTGCTCTATGTGTTAGGGATACAGTACTGCCATCTACAGGTTAGTGGAAAAACTTTTGAAGATATAGTTAAAGAAAGAAAGTGCAATGACCACATACATCCAGCAGAGGCCCTTAGGGACTAATTTCATTTTCACTTTATTTTTCTTCATGCTTCAACTTCTCCTCACAACTTTATGATATATATTTTGTAAATATATATATATTTGAACATTCTAAAATAAATAAAAAATGTTTTTTTTTGTAAAAGCGTATAACTTTTGTTTTTTAGAATTGCTGAATTTTTGTCTTTCATCTTTCTTTTATCTGCACTTTTCCCTCTCTTCTCTCTCTTTGTGTGAGTGTGTGGGTGTGTGAGTGGGTGTGTGTGGGTGTGGGTGTGGGGGGGAGTGTTTTTTTTGGGGGGGGGGGGGGGTGTTTGGGGGGTGCTGTGTGGTGTGTTTGTGTAGAGTTGTGTGTGTGTGTGTTAGGGGCAGGGGCATGGTGTGTGGTGTGTTTGTGTAGAGTTGTGTGTGTGTGTGTGTGTGGGTGTGTGTGAGAGTCAGCATGCATGTTCCACGTTGCATTTGTGCTCTAGTACCAGTCTTTCATTTATGTATGAACATTTTCAGATTTATAGCAGATATGTTGATTTTTTATGCCAATTTCTATATAAATGCTCCCTGTTGCAGTTACTCACATGTGTGTGTTTGTGAGTGTGTGAGTGAGTGTGTGTGTGTGTGTGAGATAGAAAGTTTGTTCCACTTTGAGTTTATGCTGTAGGACCAGGCCTTTATTTAAATGTTAATTATTTTAGATTTAAACTGGATTTACTACTTTTTTTGGACAAACGAAATGAAAAAAAATTGCTTTTTTTACTTTTCCCATTCATTTTCAATGTGGAGAGGAAACGGTACATTTTTTTTTTACACACCTTTAGAACAACCGAATTAAGTCCGGATTTTTTTTTTGTGTTTTTAGATTGATTATTTAGGAAAAGTCACAGAGTCTCATGCCCCTGAGATTAAGGGAACTTTATAAAAAAATGAAGGAAAACTCCAGTGGGGTCAGCCTGACCCCAAGGAGAGCTTAAGGGTTAATGACAGGATTTTCATTTTTGGGTGAACTAATCCTTTAACAGCCATACAGAACATTTTGCAACCTCGTAGCAATGCCCTGGTAACACCTTCCCATATGTAGTTGTCAAGAATACATCTGAAAGCATGACGACACAATAAAAAGACATTATCTGATTTGTCTAACATGTTTCTGGTGTGCTTCCAACATTTAATTCTATTGTTTGGACGTATCAACTATAAAACACTTTAGTTGCAATCAGCAGCACTTTCGATGCAAATGAGCTCTTCTGTTTTCAAGATCCCGTTGTGACCGAAACAAAGACAATGATGACAATAATGCATGTTGTTCCATCAATTTCTCTTCTGGTATTTTCGCTACGAGAATAGACACATAATCATTCATCTCCAGAACACCATTGTTACTGTGAAAATTCTAATCGTTCCCATTACAGATTGTAGCCCCCTGATTTACAACGGACATAGAAGCCAGTTATAATTACTCTGTGATATATGGGGGTTATTATACCACATTGAACACTATAATACGATAAAAGGCCTCCACGCCATCCACCTCTGTCACAATCTGTGGGGGTGTAGGCCGCCTCGGAGCATTGAGGTGTGACAGACCTTTGATGAAGGACTTCATTTAGACCTGTTTGTGCAGTGGCTGGTCAGTCTGAGCTGAAAGAGACCTGCGGGGGATCGCGTTAAGAGACCTCTCATTAGAGAGAGTGAGGCATTATGGAGTCTTCAAGCCCATTCGATGGCCACATACGGTTTTAGTGTTTGCTTTTGGAATTTCTGTCTCGCAGGGGTAGATCACAGGAAAGTGCCAGTTAGATCTCAACAATATAGCGTTGAGGGGATTATGCCACCTGTTTGTTGTGCCCAGACTAGTGTTGGACAATGCTCAGTTTAAGTGAGGACAAATACTTCCCTCTGGCGAAGCTGGCAAGTTTAAGTAGCACAATTGCCGCTGGAAAAATGGAGACTTCCAAACTGTTACATAAAAATGTATGACATATATGAACATATTCAATCCAAGCCCTGAAGCTGATTCAATCTTTAGCTTATGAGGGAAAAGGAGAAGGAATTGTCTGCAATTTCCAGCAGCATGGGCCAGCATGATGTTCTCACCAAACCCAAAATAGCTTGTCCCAAGAGAAAACAAAAAGTTTTGACACTTGTTGTGTATAATTAAGGATGCACAATATTTATTAGTACCATAACAATTATCAACCAAAATTTGATTTTTTTTTTTTTCAGCCTGTGTTGATATTGGATATTTAATTATGGATGCTTTGGTAACACTTTACAATAGGGATTCACTATTAACTATCAGTTGTCCCTGAACAAAGTAAGATAGTTGTTAAGTTTAGGCAGGATTAAGGAATTTATAATATGCTTTATAAGTATAAATAAAGAACCAATATAATATACATGCTAATAAGTAACTAGTTAATAGTGAGAGTTGGTCCTTAAAATAAAGTGTCACCAATATGAATATATACTAATTGTCACAGACTAACTGTGACCAAGGACTTTTATGTTGAAGTAACTGAGTGTGGGCCTGTACACACACAAACTGTTTCCACCATTGTGCATATACTCAAACTAAATGCTGGCAAATATACCATCTTTATGTAGTTTGTGTTTGTACCTTTTGGTTTGGTGTTGTATCACCTCATTAACTGTCCAAAGTAGCTAGTTTATTGTTTTGTTTGTTTGTTTTGTGTTGTGGCCTGGTTGCGTGTTTAATGTTTAAGTGATACATTTTTGTTTCAAATCGCTGTACATACCTGGTGGTTCACCTCAATTTGCCAAACTTGTGCATTTGGACAGAAGCCATTTTTAAACCTAACATGTGCTCATGGTAGATTACTCTGGTCCTGATAGCACAGGGGAGGAGGAGAAGTTAGGATGCAAGTGTTTTCATAAATGTCATGTTGTACTTGCTCAGAGTTGTGTACATTGTGGTTGATTTTAATGTTATATGATGTGGAGTTGAATATTAGGTAGGTTTGTTTCCTTGTATGTTGTTATTTGTTTTAGAACTTGTAGGTTTTCCCCTAAAATGGTATGTTCCAAAAATGGGTGGAGCCAAAACTTATAAAAGAGCTCCAGGCAGCCATTTTGGGAAGAGTTGTGTGTATAGTGTGGATGCTGGCTTGTGTCCATTTTTGGCCTGTACATAGGCATAGCCAAATTATATTGATGAACATTTTTGCACACTTATGGAGTACCACTTTTTTTTTTTTGCACTTGGGAAATAAAGTCACTTGAACTGTACATTTTTGTTTCTCGTCAACTCCTTTACATTTCTGGCCGCTGGCCCATCGTAACACTAATAATTAAAAAAAACCTTTAGCAATTTTTTTCTGCCACTCAATAAAAAATAACAAAAGGTCTTTTACATATCCCAATTCTTTTACTTTACTTTTTTCCTCAGAATTGTGAGATATAAACTCACAGTTGTGAGATAAAGTCAGAATTGCAAGATGTAGAATCTAAATTTCAAGTTAAATCTCGCAATTCTGACTTTTTTATATTGATTTAAACTTAGAATTGCGAATTAGAAAGCTCTGAGAGGGAAAAAGACTGATATTTTCTCACATCTTGCAATTTTGACTTCATCACTCACAATTGCAAGTTTATATGTCACAATTCTAAGTAAAAACGTCAGAATTGTGAGATAATTATTTTCTTTCAGTGGCGGAAATGCTTCCATAATTTTTTATTTTCTAACAAGTGGCTAAAATCTTTAATGATAACATTTAAAAAGATTGGTTTCATTTATTTCATTATTTATGACTTTATTTATTTATGGAGTGTATTTAGACAAAATAGTATTCAATTTTAATATCAGCCAAACATGCTGAATCGGCGTTGGGACCGTCGGGGAGAGTGAGAACTCTGATTGGATGCCTAATTTCAATGCCGGAGAATTAAAGCGAAAGTGAAGATAATGAGTCAGTAAATGAATACGGCACAGACAGAAGACTGTTCTAATGTTACGTGATCTTACCCAGGCATTCCAGTAGCCTATGCGAATATTAACATAACAACATGAGCCGCTTAAAATGAAGAAAGTTATGGACATAACTTATATACAAAATGGTAAATTACGTTTCGTATATCTGCATTTATCTCGTCTATCTTTGTTTTGGTTTCTCATTTTGAATGACGAATATATACTTTTAAAAGTTGCTGATATAGGTAAATGTTCTCATGCAGGCGCAGAACACACATGTTAGTTTGCAGTCGGTTGTAGTCTGTGCGGTGTGTTCAAGCACATCTTTTTGTCCAGCCGCTGCCGATGCCATGCGACTTTTTTAACTCAACTTATTAACTTGGGGGGGGGAGTTGGAAAATGAGCCCATTTCCAAAAAAAGTGAAGTGTTCCTTTAACATAAAATAATTATCAGCTTATTGGTGTCACACCAGAATTCAGGGTAGGCTACAGACAATCTTCCAACACACTTAAAGATAAAACTTCTTGATTGGGATCTGTTTAATGAAGAACCTTTAACATCCATGGAAAATTTCCATTGCAATAAAGAAAAAGCTCTTCAGATTAATAAAATATTGTTCGGACTTAGAAAATGTCTGCTATTTATGCAAAACCCTGCTTTTAGAACCTTTATTTTTAAAGACTGAAGAATGTATTAGAAATAGAAGACACCATTGTGTCTAGAATGAGGAAAGTGCATCACGTGCAGTCATTATGATAAGTCATGAGCCACTAGGGAAAGGAGAAAGACAAATAACACCAATATTTGCTTGCTAATAATGCTAACTAACAGCAGAAACATAATGCTACCAGCGCATTTTCTTTTCCAAGCAGCATTGTCTGAAGCACTCTAATGAAAAATAATTATTTTAGCTTGTTCTCTAAGCGAGAATGTGCAATTTTACATTGTGCTGGCTAATGTTCCTTTGGATCAGCGCCACACGCATTAATCCTTGTCTTTGCATTTAACAAAGCTAAAGGTTTATAATCATCATTACTATTTATTCATTTACATTTTTCAAGCATTGCTTCAGCAATTTGAGCTACTGTGAAAATTAGTCCTCCACTGAGGTAGCCAAGACATCAGCTCTGTTCCAAAACCTGGTGAGCTGCTTCTGTAGGCAGCATTTTAAAGCATCATAGGCACGTCTCGATGTGAAAACTGTTCCAAAGTGTAATTTATTAAACTTAAACTTAATTATGCTGGCTCCCAAGACACCATCTTTTGCCCAAATTGAAAGGCAACATCATATGTATCCTTCAAGGAGAAAGTAATCCCAGAATGCACTGAAATAGACAAAGAAACTAAGTTGATTATAAAGAATTTATACTTGTTTTTCAATACAAAAAATGTATGAACAGTTTAAAAACTGACTTTTTTAACACAAACGTCCTGTATGCTATGCAAATTCATGGGAATTATTCCTCTCATGCTTTGTGAATTGAAATCAATTGTGTTTTGAGTTGTGCGGTTCACTATTTGTATGACGCAGAGAGTTGCTGCCTGAATAAGTCATGTTTGAGGTTCCTATTCACTTAGAATAATGTCTTAGAAGGCAACCGCCTATGTAGTCAGTATGCAGTTCAAATGTTCAAAAAATATTAATTTCCTCATAAGTTTATAGTGTTTTTGCATTGCTGTCAGTGATTTTTGTCTATTGTGTGTGGAATGAAACCATTCAGCATTCTGACACAGTGAAGCCAACAAGCTCTCGCAGAGAAACAGCCAATGTCAGTGATTTTTCTAACATTATATGATCTCTATACTTTCAAGGCTTCAGATGATAGGGTATTTGATGGGTTTGTAGGAATTGTTATCTGTAGAATGTGAAGCTTCCTTCTATAAAGTCAGTCGGCTTGAAAAGCAAACTCGGTGAGTTTTCAATCATTATGCCTGCTCTGTTTTATTCAAAAGCTTTCAGGTGAAGATCAGAGGTTTGGCAGTCATGACAACTCACTATGTGTTCTGTAGAAGTCTAATAAAACATTACAGAGTGTATGTATTCTGCAGAGTGTTTATTATTTATTATTGTGGCACAGCATCTGCAGTCAGTAAAGGGCCTTCACGCTGACAGTGATTTGCAGAGACGAAGTCATTCATTTTCAATGAAAGTTGGTGATTTCTGGCAGCGCAAGTGACAGTGCCAGTTGTGGGCGTGTCCGGCGAAGTCACAAAGGTGATGAAAGTTTAACTTCATGCAAATTAACAGCAACCTGGTGTAGCAACTGCCAGTACAAATGAGAACAATGGCGCTCATGTGATCCGTCAACAGTGAGTGATTTTATTGTTCTATATGATTTGTCTGTGCTCACATAGTGCAATGTAATTATGTGTGGAAACTGTTAGAAATTGTCAGCATTGAGTTTGATTCATGAATTGATAATTGTTCATCTTGTTCATGATATGATGAATTATGCACTACTGTAATTTATATACCAACACTTTCGCCTCCAGAATGAATTTTGAGCAGGAAGAAAACAGATTCTGTTTAAAATAGAAAGTAAGTTTTTTTTTTTTTTTCTTTACCAGCAAACATCTCATTTAGATGGACAGACAGATTAGATAGATAGATAGATAGATAGATAGATAGATAGATAGATAGATAGATAGATAGATAGATAGATAGATAGATAGATAGATAGATAGATAGATAGATAGATAGATAGATACATAAATAGATGGACAGACAGACCGATGGAACGACAGACAGACGGATGAATAGATAGGTAGATGGATGGATGGATGGACAGACAGATAGACAAACGGATGGATGAAT